>NC_053115.1:39072346-39189246 GCF_010015445.1 Perca fluviatilis
TGCCACTCTTCCATAAAGGCCAGATTTGTGCAGTATACGACTGATTGTTGTCCTATGGACAGAGTCTCCCACCTCAGCTGTAGATCTCTGCAGTTCATCCAGAGTGATCATGGGCCTCTTGGCTGCATCTCTGATCAGTCTTCTCATTGTATGAGCTGAAAGTTTAGAGGGACGGCCGGGTCTTCGTAGATTTGTAGTGGTCTGATACTCCTTCCATTTCAATATTATCGCTTGCACAGTGCTCCTTGGGATGTTTAAAGCTTGGGAAATCTTTTTGTATCCAAATCCGGCTTTAAACTTCTCCACAACAGTATCTCGGACCTGCCTGGTGTGTTCCTTGTTCTTCATGATGCTCTGGCTTTAAACCGGACCTCTGAGACTATCACAGAGCAGGTGCATTTATACGGAGACTTGATTACACACAGCTGGATTCTATTTATCATCATTAGTCATTTAGGTCAACATTGGATCATTCAATGATCCTCACTGAACTTCTGGGAGAGTTTGCTGCACTGAAAGTAAAGGGGCTGAATAATTTTGCACGCCCACTTTTTCAGTTTTTTATTTGTTAAAAAAGTTTGAAATAGCCAATGAATTTCGTTCCACTTCATAATTGGGACCCACTTGTTGTTGATTCTTCACAAAAAATTACAGTTTTATATCTTTATGTTTGAGGCCTGAAATGTGGCAAAAGGTCGAAACGTTCAAGGGGGCCGAATACTTTCGCAAGGCACTGTATCTTTGTATATTTTAACTTGCAACATACACAGTATACATAGCCCATAATTATTTCTTAACATTTCAATACACTGTAAATGCAGCCTCTATCTCTGAATGGGTAAAGCACTGGTATAGCAACTGCATGACAGCTATTACTGCTTTTTTCTTTTGTGTGAATAACCAAATTATTTATGGCTAGTAAAGTTGAACTTTGGATTGCTGTCATCCTTGATTCTAGGGACTGACTGACTGATCTGGGGAGTGCAAGCAAGGGCCGTTAAGAAAATATACAAATGTGACATTTCTTAACGGTCTTAACTTGCGCTCCCCACATCCCTTAACCAGCTCACACAGTTTGAAAGAAAACACGTAAAGTGGTCTTGATGGTAATAATAATAAAAAAAGTCCTCTAACTTATGTCTGAGAGGTTTGAGACATTAACGTTAACATTAGCCCAAAATAAAGTCGATTTGAGACAAGAACGAGTAACGTTAACTTAAGTGGTCTCGAAAACACAGACAGCTACACGACAGGAGAATTAACAGCCCTAAGCGATAAACAAGTAAGCTTCCTTTCTTTCTTTTCCCTGTGTACAACTTAGCCACAAACAAACATGGTGGATTGTAGAAGTGATGAGGCTTGTTTTTTTGTGTTTAACCGGGGCTTCTTCTTCATCACTCAACGTTCTTATCTCGGCATTCATCCATCCATCCATCCATCCATCTTCGTCCGCTTATCCGGTGTCGGGTCGCGGGGGGAGCAGCTCCAGCAGGGGACCCCAAACTTCCCTTTCCCGAGCAACATTAACCAGCTCCGACTGGGGGATCCCGAGGCGTTCCCAGGCCAGGTTGGAGATATAATCCCTCCACCTAGTCCTGGGTCTTCCCCGAGGCCTCCTCCCAGCTGGACGTGCCTGGAACACCTCCCTAGGGAGGCGCCCAGGGGGCATCCTCACCAGATGCCCGAACCACCTCAACTGGCTCCTTTCGACGCAAAGGAGCAGCGGCTCTACTCCGAGCTCCTCACGGATGACTGAGCTTCTCACCCTATCTCTAAGGGAGACGCCAGCCACCCTCCTGAGGAAACCCATTTCGGCCGCTTGCACCCTGGATCTCGTTCTTTCGGTCATGACCCAGCCTTCATGACCATAGGTGAGGGTAGGAACGAAAACTGACCGGTAGATCGAGAGCTTTGCCTTCTGGCTCAGCTCTCTTTTCGTCACAACGGTGCAATAGATGGAATGTAATACCGCACCCGCTGCGCCGATTCTCCGACCAATCTCCCGCTCCATTGTCCCCTCACTCGCGAACAAAACCCCAAGGTACTTGAACTCCTTCACTTGGGGTAATCTCGGCATTCAAAGTTGTTAAAATGTTAGCGTTCATTTTGAGCAGGTGAACATATTTCTGGAGAGTAAAAAGAGGTTCGTAAAGAAGCAGCTAGCTTAACTATCCAGCTCTGACTTTTGTGTGAAACATTATCGTTGAAGTTTTGTCGGTTGAACCAACAATTAATATCATTGTGGAGTTGCTTTTTTAACGTCTATTACACGGTTAAAACGTTACTACAGCACTGTTACACTAAGTCAAGTTAATGAATTCGTTTGTAATATAAAGCTATACATGCAGATATTGTATCAGCTAGCTAGCTAGTATTAGATTTTATTTTTAAATAAACTGAACGCTCGCTAACCTTAACGTTACTTGGGTTACTTAACTAAATGCTAGGCAACCAAGGCATTGTCATTGCTAGCAGGAGAACAAATGTAACTGACCATGTAACTGACCATTAACGTAAACTTAATACAGTTACTGAAACAAACAACAAATAGCTCTTGATAACAAAAAAAAAGATGCATTTACCTCTATGTGCTTTTTCAAATTCGATGGTGAATTCTTGAAAGCCAGCAGTTCATGGTGTTTTGGTTGGCACAATTTGCAGCACATTCGCCAGGAGTCATTTTTCATGCCTACTATGTCAAACATCTCTCTGAGATAAGGCCAAGGATGATTGGGAATGTCTTGCTGCTTGTCTGCCGAATCTCTGGGATCTCCGTTTTGTTCATTTTCAATGTCGCCATCCATAATACTACGTTAACGTTACCCATCAAGCCGCAATGATTTGCTGTGAATGAATGCCGCCAATCTGTCGAGTCGTCTTATAGTGGTGCGTCAAATGCGACGTATATTCCCATCCAATTAGATTGAATTTGGTATTGATGACGCGAAAAATAATAACGGTAACTCCACTGAAATTAAAGTAACGAGCCACTTTTGTAAAATGTAAGGAGTAGAAAGTACCGATATTTGTGTTAAAAATGTAAGGAGTAAAAGTAAAAAGTCGCCACAAAAATAAATAGTAAAGTAAAGTAAAAATACCTGAAAAATCTACTTAAGTACAGTAACGAAGTATTTGTACTTCGTTACTTCCCATCTCTGATCGCTAGCTACGCAGTAACAGCCGTAGGGACAACAGCGCTAATTAGTTAGCTTACATTGCAACTTGTTGAACGTTAACTTACAGGTGTGTCAACATGCAGCGGCTCTGCAAAAAGGAAACGAGATGAATGAGGACATAAACGTCCACATAAATATTCCCAAAGAAGCCATTCACCGTGTCTCACTTCACCGTCAACAGAAATGTTCAGTTTACTGTAAATTAGAGCAGCCGATAGCCCGCTAGCTCACTACAACGCGTCAGCTAATGTTCCAATTCCTGCAGTGATTAAAACAGCAGCTGGGTCATTTGTGCACCACGGCAGCACCCAATAAAATATACGGCTACTACCACAGCCCGTAAGGTGGTGTTGAGTAGCTAATAGACGAAGGATTGCATTACAGAATTTTTACGTTGCTATGGACGAAGGATTCCAACCGTAGAGACGGAACGGACTGTTTTCTCTAGTGGAAGCAATACAATCGTATTTAAATCAATAAACTCCCATTTAAATCAATATTTTGTCAAGTTATTAGTCAAATTATTGATTTATTTGGTAAGTAGCCATGTAATAAGTGGGATAATGTAGAGCGAGGCGGTCGTTATAGCGAATACAACCCCTTCAGGCTGATTCAAGATCGGGGTCCTGATCACCCTGTCGGGGTTGTATTCGCTATAACAACCGCCTCGCTCTACATTATCCCTTACTTAATGGACGACGGCGAGGCGTGAACCATGGTCAATTGCCAAATAACATATTTTTAAAACATTAGTTCATATTTTAATTAGTTTTACAATCGAAATTTAAAGTTTATCCAAACAATAACTCCGTTTCCCTGGTTACGCCTGGCGGTTTGACTAATACCTGGAACAGTCATTCCCATCCATCAGGTTCTTATGCAATGCAAACATTGTAGACTACCCCAGGAATTAAGAAGGACCTTAGATACGACTTGCCTCCCTTAGCAACCGGAGATATTTATATAGTCCACTCAGCTGATAGAACCCTTCAGTTTAGCTATGAGCCAGAAAGCTAACGCTATGCTAGCAAGTCAATAACATTGTGTACAGTTGACAATCAGTAAAAATAATCTGACAGTATGCTGAACAACAAGACAAGCTAGCTATCCAGCCATGTCATTGTCCCCAAAACAATATAAAAACTTTTACGAAGAATTTGATCCACGATTATGTTACTGTCGGCGGCAGCGGCGCAGCCTGAAGCAGCGACCTGAACAGTGAACGGGACGTGAGAAATAACGTTATTCTCTGAGAAACAAAGTCAGTCCAGAGGGCCAGTAGAACTTACTTCTTGCAGCCTGTGTGTTTTAGCGCCATCCTGTGGTGTTCAGAGGACGAGTTGGAAATAGGGTTGTACCGATGGACGATATCATCGTCCATCGTGATGGCTGGCCGACATCACGATGGAGAGCCACCATCGTGATGCGCCCCCCCCCCCCACCCTGTCAAACACACTAATCCTAGTCGCGGGCGCTGGACGGGAAATTGACAAGTGCGTCGGTCTTAAACTAGCAAAGACACAAAGACAGGACATAGGGCTCCTTAAGTGGAAGCTACTTTTTCCCCCTTTACGTGCAACCTATTCGTGAAAAAGACCATCGCTTTGAGCAGACTGCTGATTGGCTGTAGTGATACATTCTCTCTCTCTCCCTGTCAGTTGTAGCTCGCTCTACCTTCTAGTAACGTTGGACACAGCGGTCTTGAGTGAGAGAGAAAAAAGCGTTAAAAGTGGAACGCTATCACACTTTCCTTTCTCCCCTCATTGGACTAAGTTTGTCGACGCTACTCTGTGCATGCATCAATAAGTAAGTCTGAGGTCCTGTAGGTATGGGACGATGTTATGCAGGATTTATGAATGTACGTTAGCAACAGTAGGCTAATTCACGAGGGTGCTATTTTATGGGTGAGCTAATACTGCGCATCTGTTCATGTGCGCTGCAAGAGTTATGTTTCTGTTTATTGAATGCGTTATTCAGTGCAAAAATAACCTAGAATGTAGTTTAAACTCAGTAATGATGGTATATTAGGTTATTACTGTCGCTCTGTTGAAGGCAGACGTCCCACTGTACTGTCGTTACGCAGATCACGGACATCTGATTGACTTTACTGCACCATAGAGTTAAGTGAAAGTAGGTCAAGTTGTAAAACCTACCAGCAGGGCACCACTTACAGAGGGCATTTAAATGTATCTCTAATCGTTTCTATGTTAACAGTTGGCCCATAGTAGTAGAAAAAAATATTCATGTAAAGAGATATGAGCAACCCCCCCGCCGGCCCTGATATCATCATCCATCACAATGTTTTACTGTAAACATCGTCAACTGCCAATTTAGGGGACATCGCCCAACCCTAGTTGGAAATAATAAATCCACATTTCCTTTTTGATTTAATGTAGCGCAATCATTTAGAACAGTAAACAGACAGTTTCACCGGAACTCCTTTAGTAGGTGTCCTATATCACTTTTTAATGGACACCCTGCAGCCAATCAGAATCAAGTATTCACCCAGACCATGGTATAACCTGTAAGAGCTGCTAGGTGAGTGGTTACAACACTGAGCTTAGGTCTGGGAGTCTGGAGTTTGATTCTCCGGTGAGGTGATGTCTTTTTCATTTTGGATTGGATAATTTGTGCAAGTCAGGGCCCGCGAACGCAAAATTTTTTTTGCAGGGTGGTAGGGGAAGACTCATGAATATGCCTGGTCTGGTTGGGTTGGTTAGATTTAGGCAAGAGGAGTGGGATTGGTTATGGTTAGGGTAAGAATGTCAGGGCGATAATGTTCCAAAAAGGTGTAATACATGAGTAGTATGGATAACTGTGTGTAAATATATGCCAAGGTACTGTAAATGCACAGGGGTGCAAATAGCATACATTGATATTTGTACCAGACGGGGTATTAATAGAACACATTGCTGTGTGCACCAGGGTACGAATAGCATACACTGCTAATTGTACCAGGGGTGCAAATAGCCTCACCCTTTATAAAAAGCTTTAAAGAATATATAGAGATTCATATTTAATAACACTCATATTGAGATACAGTTTCAGGTCTCTCAACACAATTATCTCTTCTAGCGAATTAAACAACAAAAGAATCTATATTTTGTTTTTGGAAAATGTTTGAGCATAATTCTATTCTGAGACAATAGACATGGTCATGGTTTATTTATTTGAATTCATCCTTCAGCATGAAATCCTTTTGGAAGATCTCTTCAGGCTTTGCTGGTTCAATCAGAATTACTACAACTAGATGATAATTAATGATATAAAACTACAAGTTGAATATTACTGAGCCACATAAGAACTTTTTTCTCAAATCCTTTTCACTAAAGCGTGATTTATGGTCCTGCTGAGGCTCCATGCAGACCTTTGGCCGTAGCCAACATAAGTGACCTGAAGTTTATACGTGTGCGATGGTGTGTGCGTCGATCTCTTTAAGAGAATAGCAGGGCCAACGTGTGTGTGTGTGTGTGTGGGGAGTGTGTGGTAGAGCCAGTGAGAGAGTCATAGTGAGAGAAACAAAGTGTCTCCTCTGTTCTTTCTGACTACGGTGGGAAATCTGGAGCAGGAGAAGTGAACCCTCTCCTTGATTTCATGTTGTTCATGGAGAAGGAGAACCAGGAAATGAGTCGGGGGAAATGCAAAGCTACCAAGCCACGGCAGTGTGTCGCCGAGGCGTGTAGTTACATTTTTCGGGTGGTGCGTGTCCCACGCAACATCTAGGCAAGTCCCACTCTACGAAACAGCCCGTTTGGTTTACCTAGAGGAGTCAAGGTTAGGATAGCCGACTGGTCAGGTGATAGGACCTGAACAAATCAGGTTCCGTTACCTTGCATGGACATCTGCCCAATGGTAGCGTGTGAATGCTATTGAAGGGCGGGTCTGGCCTAGAAGTTGCGTGGGTTCCACAATAATGCAGCTCCGGCGTAGGGTCCGTGCCTCCACGTACGTAGCCATGGTGTAGTTTTACGCAGAAGCATAAATCACGCTTGACACCTGTGTATGTATTGTTTCATACCTTATTTTTTTATTTTTGTCCGCTTAGGCCAATTTAAGTAGGAGTTAACTGGCGCTAACTGGAGCTAACCGCTAATCGAGCCTTCAGTCAATGTCCTCTCCGTGCCGTATCCATTAACTGGAACGTTATTTATGCACTCAAGCCCGAATAAAACCCGGCATTTTATTAAGTTTGCTGTAAAAATTTTAAAATACAATCAAATGTTTCAATGACAGAAATCTGTTCAAATTAGATCTTAATGAGTGCAACACAGACATGTATAGTACAAAACAGCGTGACGTTATTAAGATCCCCAAAACACTGATTAAAACCCTGAACAATGATCCATAACAACCAAAATGAACAACAATTAACTTTGGATAGCTTTAGTGTAATATGATTTAACAGGAGTTAGGAGGTGCACACAGCCAGGGTTGAGATTTATAATAACATTTAACTTCATGTATTGATCTTAGTATGGGTTTAAGGTTAAGTTGTTAATACATTTCACCTCTGGGTAATGTTAATCAGATCATTTAACTGCTGAACCATACATTTTATTTGACAAACTAACCAGATTTAGTTGACAGAGCACAGCTACACTTCATCTGTATCATCTTCTATCTGGTTTGTTTAATATGTAAAAATATATTTCTTTCTAAATTATCTTGTCATGTTGTCATTTTTTTTCAATAAATAGTTCATAAACCTTTGTTTAACAAGTTTATTGTTGAACCCAGCCGTCACATCCCGCGCGACCCACCACCACAACTAAATTCTCAACCTGTGGGAATCACCGCTCTGACCTCCATTTTAATAATCTTTTTAGAGAAACAGGTCAGGTCTTAGATCTTGAGGCAGTTTGCATACAGGCCTCACAGAGGGCTGGAGGAGGCTACAGTTACTCTGCTTAACGGGCTTTTAAGACCCCTGGATGGTAAAGGGACTTATGTAAGACTTTTATTTGTGGATTTGACCTCCTCTTTTAACACGATCCAACCCATGTTTTAACCAGAAGGCTTTTGAAACAGTTTGATTTAAGTAATAATCTGGTGGGTTGGATCCTTGACTTTCTAACTAAGAGGACACAGATAGTTAGGGTCTATGGAGTCTAGAGCCCCGACCTTCCACTTCTGGGATTCCGCCGGATGTCCGTTACCTAATGCTTTACCTAGTCATTTAAAAATGTAATCATGAACAGGGGTGAATCGAGATTGTGATTTTATAACTATGTATCGTGCAGGCCTAGTGTCCATATATGCGTTGTTTTCACAGATGAGATCGCCGCGCTTCCCAGTATTGCTTGCTAGTGAGCTTGCCACCAGTTTCTCTGGGGCTGGCTGTTACCGAATTTCAAAACCGACCATATTGGCGGCTCGTTTGGAATACAATGTCATACTTTACCTAAATAGTTCACCGAAACGTGTTTCTGAAAACATTTTAAGCGAGAAATAGGCATTGCACGGCACTCCCATAGAAATGAATGGGAAGCGGGAAAAATACGCAGACAATGGAGACACACCATCAGTCTTGTCGTTTTCCTTGGGGTCATGGTTTGGTGAGAGGAATCCTTAAACCAGATAGTGAAATGGTCCAGTCAGCTGATTGGGGAGCCACAACTTAACCCAGCATCCCTGTACACCAGACAGTTACAGAGGATAGCTCCATCTATCTTAAATGATGACTTCCTCCCCTTTGTACAGGGATTTTAAGCTTCTTCCCTCCAGACAGAGGGTTTTAATCCCACGGTGCTCCTGCTGCTATCACTGAGCTGAACAAGAGGTAGTGATATTTGCACAAATATGATTGAAGCATTTTAATTTGATTGTAAACCTGCTTTTATCTACTTTATTTGAGAGATTATTTATTTGTATGTTTTTTACTCTCTCACTCTCTTATGTCCTAATTGGTGGAACCTTGAGTATTTCTATTTGTATTAGATTAGAGTAGTAGTAGAGGACTTGTGTCAGTTCTTGGTGTGTTTTCGTAGTTGTGTGTCATGATGGATGTCATACTCTTGCTGCAGAACAAATCTACCTAGGGGTACAAATAAATTAACCTGAAAAATGATCAGTTAAGAGTTACATCACATACTTGTTGATGTAGAGATCAGTGACGGCATCAAAATCAGGACTCACCTGAGGTTTTCTCTGGTCCTTTACCTAAAAGAAAAAAACAAAATATGTTAGAGTGCTTGTGAAATATCCTTCATCATCTTGGCAGAGAGGCAACACTGAGAAAAACACCTGAACTTAGTTTCCTGTTGAGTGAACAGAATTTGGTTTTCACCATCTAAATGTGATTGGAGAAAAAGAAGACAGTCTCAGATTTAACAAACCGTGTAGTTCAAATGCAGTTTAAAGATCTGTACAGCACTTTATGTGAAGCTTAATGTGATCTATATCTAGTCAATTTTTGTCAGTATATACTCTGTAAATTTGACGGTTTGTGTTCTTGCAGTTTGTGTGAATACAGCACAAAAATACACAAAAAACAAAAACACTACACGTTTGCTACAGCGAGCTAGGACTTGTCACGACCTGGCTCAAAGGTCACACAAATTACCCCGCAACAGACTGTCTAATAGAACCTGCTGCTAAACCTGACAGAGGAGGACACCAGTCACAACAAGACCACACCAACCAGAGGCCCGTTCCAGAAAGCAGGTTTAGTGAAAACTCTGAGTTGGTTAACCCTGAGATGAGGGAAACTCTGGGTTTTCCGTTCCAGAAAGAGAGGTAACTTAACCTCGGAGTCAGTTACTATGGTAACTGAGTCTGTGAACGTAACCTGGTCGGGAGCAGGATTTCTTCAAGAAACCTTGAGTTTCTCTCAGTCTCCTCCCTCTGAGAGGAATTCATTTCCTCATTCATTCATTCAGTCTGTATCAGGCGCATTTTAATGCAGTTTTATCTGCATGAATAAAAAAATGTATTGGTTTATATTAGGCAGATTATAAAAGTTTTTTTCTCAAACATGTCACGTCCTTTTGTCGACGATCCCGTTGATGAAAAAGCTGTATTAATTCAGAGAGAGTTTACGTCGGTATTGAGTCCCGACTATAGATGTATTTTCATTTCCACATAACCGATTTGAGAGGTATTTTTTTATCACAGTGCATTAGATATGTAGATATCTTATCCATCCTCATATCACTAACATCAACCATCGTGGACAGGCTTTAACATCCCAGCAGATTCTTTGTATCGCATTACGTTTTTTGCAAACAGCAGTTTTTTTTACAACAGTTAAGCGGATCATACTGTAATAGTAGGCTAAGCCACTGTATGCAGAGCCATCAGAAAAGTGTGACTCGCTCTGAAACGTTTTTTAAACGTTTTTGTAGTGTTCCCTGGACAGTAGAGCCATTAAAAAGAAATACATCATTATACATTATAGTTCTGTTAATGATCATGGTGCTGCAGCCTCAGAATGGGATTAGTATAGTTTACTTTTTCGCCCGCAGGATTGCACCTAAATGAAATTATAGGTTTAATACAATTCCAGTTTTCACCAGTAATAATATAAGTTAACTGTGATTAAATATGAAATTAATGCACTGTGAATGCGTACGCATTGACTCAAGCAGCAATTTTCTCCCACACCAATTCTCTCTTTTGCAGCAGCAGCCGCTGTCTTGCTTTTTTAACGAAATACATGTTCAAACTCGCTGTTTGTCCGCATGAGTATTTCCGGCGACCCGTTTGTTTGTGGTTGTTACCATGGTGAATCGTAGAATCATGGGTCCATTCATACTGCCTTTTGTGCACGTGCGTAACCCTGAGTGAACATACTCCGAGTTGATTGAACCAACTCAAATCAGCTGTTCTGGAACCGAAAACTTGGAGCTTCCCATCTCAGGGTAAATCAACTCAGACATCAGGGTTAGACTCAGAGTTTGTTAAACCTCCTACCTGGAACGGACCCCATGACTACTCTGGCACTCCTATTTATAGACAGGTGAGCAATCAATTGCTCCAGGTGTCACTCATCAGTCCTCATTAGCCAATGCCCAACTCCCAGCCACCAAAGGAACTTAGTAGGCCTAGGAGCCGTCACAGACTGGACACAACAGCTGTGTGTGTTTTTGTAACCGTTCATACTGAACTAAAAAAGGATTCCATACTCCAGTTCTGTTATTTCCCTCCAGAGCCTCTCATTCCTCCCCTCAGTGTGAAGGTTTCACTCAGTTTGAAACATTTTCAACTACTGCAGATATATTTATCAAAACTCTAAAAAAAACTTACACATAAACAATAACAATAATTATATCTTGAATATAAAAACCTCACCACTGATATGCACAAAGGTATCCGCAGACCTGGTATGGTTGATTTTCTTCTGTGAGGCTACACAGTGATAGTGACCGGTCTTGGTCACAGTAGTTTGGAGGGTGATGTCGTAGCTGCCTCCTCTTTCTGAGAACTGGGGCTCTTTGGCAGCAAGTGTCTTTCCAGCACTGTCCTGCAATTCCACTTTAAGGTCGGCAGAAGTACCTCGAATCTTACACTGCAGCACAGCCCTGTCGTTTGTTTTACTAACAGTCTTGATAGATGGCTGTAGATCACCTGTGAACACAATGTAAACAGACAACATATGTAGTGACACTTCCCACACCAAGTTTTTACACGAACATTTGTCATGCTAGAAAGATAAATAAATCTTGCAACTGGATCGCATGAAATTTATTGTCCATTATGTAGACAATATATTCCATTACACTCTAGTAATATGAAGAACTCTTTTTAGCTGGATAGTTATACCTTCTACCAACGTCAATGTATCATTAAAGAGATCAAGATAAACTGATAGATGTACTGGATTCATTTGGAACAGTAACTATTAGGTGTCACCCACATGTTACCAATGGACTTAAAATACAGTTACAAAGCATGGTCGTTATTTGGATTTATTTTACATACTCTCTAGTCTATATCTAACTATAAATCAAAGACATTCTGTGTGTGTGTGTGTGTGTGTGTGTGTGTGTGTGTGTGTGTGTGTGTGTGTGTGTGTGTGTATGTGTGTGTATCGGTTGTCTTTTAAATATCTCACGAACCGTTCATTGGATCTATTTCACACTTTGCTTCCTGGGTACCCAATGAACTTGGGTTTCGAATTTGAAGCACTTTGGACAGCGTCTGATATTAATAAACTGAATAAAACTTAACGGCCGCACAATAATGGTTGATAAAAAAATAAATAAAAAACGTTCACCAGGGTGAGGCTGCCGCACCGCACTTGGGTCGGGGTTCCATATCGTTCTGGGCCAGGCCCAGTAGAGTTTGGCAAAAATATGGTAGGTCAAATAACAGACATGGTCGATTGGCATGTGATAAGACACAGACAACCTCCGTAATTATTACAAATGACTAGAGGTCACCAGGTAATACTAATCCAGTGCTAATAGGGCTTAATACGCTGTTTAGTGTCCTTTATACTATTCACTGTTTTCATCTTGAGTCTAAAACCTGATGCTGTGTTTTCAGTTAGTTCTTCTTTTAATGAACCAACACTCTGCTGCAGTGAATGAAGTGTAAAGAACATGTTTATCATCTGGGACCCTCACTGCAGAGCAACGAGTCCTAATAACAAGTTTACTTTGTCCAGGAAAAAAAACTTTATTTACCTCCATGGTATCAAATTATTACCAGGAACCATCACTGTAGATATTCGGAGTTGAGGTTTGGTGCCAGTGTTTAGTTTTTCAGTTTCTAGTTAAGAAATAAAATAATAAAATCATCAATAACTAATATTAGGGATGCACCGATCAGACTTTTTCAGTCTCGATACCGATACCGATGCCAGGGCTTTGTGTATCTGTCGATACCCGATACCGATCCGATACTGTTGCTGAATTAATAAACTGTATACCTTCCACCTTATACCTTCCTTCCACCTTATGGAAGAGAGTAAAGGCACCAGACCTTACTAACTAAACATTACTTTCCTAACTAAGACAAAATAACATAGATGTAATGTATTGAATTCTTATTTATTTGTTATTTAAAAAACAACTGTGCATTCAAATCGAAAATAAAATGTAATCAAACTTCTTAAAATAAATTTAAATAAATAATAATGGGCCACCTTTATATAGGTTTATAATGGCTTATTATACTGTCAGAAATACATAGAATATCTCAAAAACATGTTAATGTCATCATGTTTACTAAAAGCTTTTATTACTAAAGGGTTTGGCTCCACGACATTATACAATAACTTTACATGAAGGGGAATCCATGAAATTGTATTGTGCTGCAAAGTAGTAAAATAAACTCAAATCGAATGAATACACATACAAACAACTTTAACATTGTTTCCCTTTCAAAACAAAATAGTTGTAAGCTAGTTGTAGAACCACTACCTTGGCCACAGGTAAGTTAGGATGTAGTGTTGTTGTAGTGGGCGAGTGAACGGAGCTCCGCTATCAGCCTCCTTCGCTGTTCGAATAATGTCAGTAGGTTGGCGGACGTATTTCAGCGAGGCGAGACATCTTAAATCCAGTGTTTTAATCATTGCTCTGAAACCGTCTTTCTCAACTGTCTGTAGCGGGAACGGAGGTGGATTGCGTTCATAACGTTGTTCCGCTGCATGCTTGAAGTGACAGGTCTAATGTTAGCACGGCCGAGTAACGTTAGAGCGACGGGCAACAACAGCGGCTAAATTATGTCCGAATTGTTAGAAACAAAAAACTTGGGAACAACACACGGCTCCTCTCTTGAGCACACATTGTTCTGGTGTATCTCCGGTCTTTCTTCATCCTCTAGCTAACTTTCTTCTCAGTTCTTGAATGTGCAGTACCGACCGGAGCCACTCCCAGCTTAACAGACTGTTATGCTACCTGGCTAGCTAGGCTAGCAGCTGTAATGTTACCCAGCATGCCATTCGGCGATGTAGCTACATTTGTAAATGTAAAATTATTAGTGTTAGAAACTGTTTGTCTCAAATTGTTATATGCTTTGGTGTTTTATCCTTTTAAAGAGAGTTAGTTGTGGGTTATTAATTATTGTGTTATGAAGTTACTACCATGAGTGAGAAGGCTACGCAGTTAACAGGGGTCCCGGAGCTGCGACGGAGTAAAAAAAAAAAAAACTGGATCGGCCCGTGGATCTGTTAATTTTTCCGATCCACCGATCCAGCTATTTTGTCAATATCTTTACTATGAAAATCTCATATTTTGAAACTGCCGCTGAAAACGGGCGAATCTCAACAAAGCTAGTTGCTTACGTAAGCATCTCAAAATCCGGAACCTTTGTCACAGCCGTGGGTGTATTAAGAGAACGGTCACGCCCCAACATTTACATAGGCTACACAACTGACCTGAGATCAGGTAGTCTTCTGAATCTAGCTAGGTCACGCAGATCTCTGCTATGCCATAACCAAATTCACTTCTGAAACTTTTTCAAGCTAAAATATGGGTCGTTTTTTGCAAATTTTGTCCGACTGTGTGTCGGACTTCAGCGGCCAGTGCTGCCTGGGTTACTGCCTCGCCGCCTGGCCTGCCTTCCTTCACAGACCCCCCCCTGCTGTGAGCTCGATTGAGCTCCGTTACGGCTGGCAACCCACGGCACTTCATACCCGCGCAAAGTCACCGTTTTGTGGGCTAATGGACTACTAAACGCCGGTGCTCTGACAGAGCTCCAGGGCCTGCAGTTCCCCTCTTCCTAATGCCAGGTGTGTGTGAGTAAGAGCGCGGTCAGAGAGCTTGTTATGCCAGCAATCTCTTACCACAGGTTCCATTTAATCTTATAATGTGTGTAATTATAATGTGTTGAGTTATTAAACAAACGATCGGTGAAATACACGCCTCTTGTCCGCGAGTCTCATTGATAGAGCCTGCGGCTATGTGATAGAGCCTGCGGCTGGATGGAGCTAGCTCCTCTTAGAATTCCTCTGGAATTCACAAAAATTCATTAACTTGAAATCGGACACCGTTGTTAGCTTTATAAGACATTTAGTTAGATGTTGTATAAGTGGCGTGACGAAATTCAAACTGTAAATATACTCGAATTACGACCAAAAATGAAACTAACTAGCCGCAATCTTGTACACATAGGATTGTAGGGACAGTCGCAGCTAACGAAACCCTTACAGTTCACAAATATTCATTAACTTGAAATCGGACACTGTTGTTAGCTTTATAAGACATTTAGTTAGATGTTGTATAAGTGGCATGACAAAATTCAAACTGTAAATATACTCGGAATTACGCCGAAAATGAAGCTAACTATCCGTGATTTGTAGCTACACACAGCTAGGATTGAAGAGACAGTCGCAGCTAACGAAACACCTAGCTAAACTTCACAAATATTAATTAACTTGAAATCGGACACCGTTGTTAGCTTTATAAGATATTTAGGTATATGTTGTATAGCTAAGTGGCGTGACATTGTGTGTAACATGTGGTAAGAGATTGCTGGTGTAACAAGCGCGCTGACCGCGCTCTCACTCTCACACAACGGGCCATTTAGCTAGCAGGAAGAGGGGAGCTGCAGGCCCTGGAGCTCTGTCAGGGCTGCCAGCCGTAACGGAGCTCACAGCAGGCCGGGATCTGTGAAGGAAGGCAGGCCGGCCGGCGAGGCAGCAGCACCGCGCCGCAAGTCCCGCTGACACACAGTCTTACCATATTTGCAATTAGCCATCCATTTTCGTAAAACGGCCCATATTTGAGCTTTATATAGTTGATTTCTCACACAAAAAAGTTTCAGAAGTGAATTTGGTAAGGAAACATTGCAGTGTCTGGAATATGAGATTCTGTCGCTTCTCTAATGTGTGTGTATTGGGGATTCGCTCAACCAATCAGCGCGCATCTCTAATGTCTGCGTATGGCAATTCGCTCAACCAATCAGCGCGCAGCTCATCTAAATATTCACGAGCATACCATATTTGGAAGAAAAGCTCTTGTTACAAATAGGGCCAAAACACAGGGATGCATAAGGGCCAATAAAATATCAATTTTCATATCATTTTCAGCCCACCCAATGTTACATACCCCATTAGGAGACCATAAGGAAGAGTGTGAAATACCCTATATAATCATTCTATCACCCCTTTAAATTGTTTTTGAAAACTAAACATTTAGACAATTTTAGCACAAATTATGAGATCATTTGCCGATTTTTAATAATTCTTCACCAAATTATAATATATTAATTAATTAATGTTTTTTTGAGGAAATGTTTTGGGTGGGCCTGTTGAAAAGTGGGTGGGCCTGGGCCCGTCAGGCCCATAACCCATAACGCCGTGCCTGCTACCAAGCTACCTATGACACTGATTAGCCTATTATTGCTAATTATAGACATTATAGCCTATTCATTTAAAATTAAACATGTCTTAAATTAGGCTATTATAATGGTGTGTTATATGCAAACAGCATTGCTAGTGTAGTTTATTTATTTAGCCTTTACCTTTACCTTTACCTACATGTATAACCAAATTATCATTTGAAAGTGTTTGTTCTGCTCTTTATATGGGTTGTCTCCATTTGTTTTTAGCACTAACAGTCACGGAGTAGTAGTAGTAGTTTAGCATCATGGATTTCGTTTTTTAGTTTGTGCTCACCTTTCTTTGAAAAGAAGTCAGTTACCAATTGTTTCCTCTCCTTTAGTTTTCTCTCCTCCTCCTGTCTTTCCTTTCTTTTTGGTAGCATGATTTGACTTACTTTGAGAAAGACATTTCTACAGCAGAAGTTTGCACTCCACCAGACGCTCAACTGATCTAACTTAAACGAAATGCGTGCAGATGGACTTAACCATTTGGCGCATTAGCAAGGGGTGGTTGAGACCTTAAATAGTCTTTTTTTTGTATACAAAATGTAGTCAGTACACTAACTTTACATTTCATCTGACATTCATTATGAAATTTAATTAGGAAATGAAAATATCCAGGTGAAATAAAATATATTCCAGACTTTTCAAGGGCCCTCTGTTGCATGTTGGTGAATAAGGACACTGCACAAACTCCGAGTTAAGAACATTGACATATATATATTAAGAACCGTGTATTGGCAAAGCTGCACAACGGGCAAAACCGGAAAAGCCTCCAACATTAATGACTTCCTGTTACATGAGAACATACCAAATTCCCCACAGGGTGGAGCTGTTGCCTAAGCAGTGCAACAGTATACCCTGTAACATCTCCCTTCCTGTAGTAAGATGTCCAAACATGAAATGGCATTGTCAATAAACATGAACTTCAGCAAAACTCTACCTGTCAGCTCTGCAGAGAACATGCCGACTTAACAACAGGCTATACAAATGAACATAAAAACCTAATTTACCTAACATAACTGTTGCAACACAACTACTGATATAACGGCTGTTAACAGTGTTCTTGTTTTCATGTGATCACTTCCCTTATACCGTTTGTCCCTTTTAAAGGTCCAATCTATCCCAAGGCTTAATCAGCCTGCCACTCCGGGAGTATGCCTGGCCCTGCTCTTCTCGGTGTGGCGTGCAAATGGTCTGTGATGGATGGGGTGTCCCCCTATTACTGGTGTCTGTCTCTTCCTTGCCGTCCTCGCTCGCAGAGCCTCCCTCTGTTGCATGTGCGCCCCCCAGGATGCTCCGAGGAACGTTCCAGATGGCCTGATAACAGCGAGGGGGCTCCCTCCGCTGGCCTAAGATCGACCCTGTTGCGACGGTATGTTGTCCCCTCCATGTTAACAACATAGGACTTGGGGCCCGCCTGCTGCAGGCACACACCTTTCCTCCACCGGTCCGTCCTGTCTCCAGGGAGTGGTTTCATCCTGATGGGCTGGCCGACATTGAGCTCAGGCAAATCTTTAGCTGACCTGTCGTAGTTCAGTTTCGCCACCTGGCGTTTCACACACAGTTTGACAGGTATGTCAGTGAGGACGTGGGGCATCAGCAGCTGGTCTGCTACAGGAAGGTGTGTCCGCAGTCTCCGTGACATCAGCCGCTGTGCAGGGCTGCAGTGCAGTCCCTCCGTGGGCGTGTTTCTCCAGTGGAGGATAGTTTTCCATGGGTCCTCGCCGGCAAATGCGGCTCTTCTACACAGGTTTTTTACAATCTTTACTGCCGACTCTGCTTTGCCATTGGCCTTTGGGTGTCTTGGTGATGAGGTAACATGCTCAAAGCACCACTCTTTTGCAAATGTCCTGAAAGTTCCACATGCAAACTGACATCCACAGTCAGAGATGACCCGGTCTGGAATGCAGTGGCGTGCAAATTGGGCCTTGCACCTCAGGACCGTAGTTTCAGCAGAGAGGTCAGGAAGCAGATCGACCTCCCAGAAGTCAGAGTAGTGGTCCACCACGAGCAGGAAATCCTTTCCTGCATGGCTGAACAGGTCCATGTTCACTATCTGCCAGGGAAGTGTGGGGAGCGGGTGAGACATCATTGTCTCCTTCTGTTGTCCATGTGCGTACTCATTGCACACAGAGCATTGCTGTACAAAGTCTTTGATTTCCCCCTGCATGTTGGGCCAAAATAGAGTGTCACGGGCTTGCCTGTAGCAAGCCTCTCCCCCTATGTGGCTGTAGTGAATCCGTCTCAGCATTTCCGGTCGCAAGGTCTTAGGGATGATAACGCGCTGGCTCCTGAAGAGTACCCCGTCTTGCACACTTATTTCGTCTCTGATGGCCCAGTACCCTCTGATCACTATGGGCGTCTCCTCCCTTCAGTCTGGCCATCCCTCAAGCACGACAGTCTTGAGCATCTGAAGGCACACATCCGCCTCTGTGTGTTGTCGGATTTGTGCGAGGCGTTGGCTGGTGACGTTCAGGTAATCTGTCTGCTGAACTGCAGCGGTGTCGTACTGCTCCTGCTGCAGGCTGCAGACCATTTCCCGCCTGTACTGTGTGTCCGTTCTCTGGGGTGGGGTAACAGCTCTGCTGAGCGTGTCACTGATGTACATATTGGGGCCTGGCTTGTACACCACATTGAGGCAGTAGTTCTGAAGCATGAGGAGCATGCTCTGGAGGCGCTTTGGTGCACTGAGGAGGGGCTTACTGAAGATGGACACCAATGGGCGGTGATCCGTCTCTGCTGTAATATCACTCCTCCCATACAGGTAGTAGTGGAATCGCTGACAGGCAAACACAACTCAAGCACTCCTTCTCGATTTGTGCATAATTTTGCTCTGTTTGGGACAATGCACGGGATGCGAATGCAACTGGCTGTCCTTCCTGCAGCAAGCAGCAGCCCAGGCCTGTTTGGCTGGAGTCGCTCTGTATGGTGACCGGTCTGTTAATGTCATAATACTTCCAAACAGGCACCGCCGTGATCAGCGTCTTGATCTCGTTCATGGCTGTGTCGTGCTTTGGCAGCCAGTGCCACTGCACATCCTTATCGAGCAGCCTTCTCAGTGGTTCACAGACCTCAGATAAGCGTGGCATGAACTTGGATAGGTAGTTTACAAACCCCACAAAACGCTGCACCCCTTTCGTGTCTGTGGGGTTGGGCATGTCCAAAACCGCTCTGATCTTGTCAGGGTCAACTTTGAGGCCCTTGGCCGAGAGGACGTGGCCGTGAAAGTGGACTTCCCTGACTCGAAATTGCAGCTTCTTCAGACTCAGTCTCAGTCTCACCTCCCTGCATCTGTCCATCAGTGCGGTGAGGTTTGTACAAACGCGTCCCGCGCGTCCACCAGCGTGAAGATGCGTGCTTTTGGCAGCTTATACAGCACATCATTTAGGGTGGGCATAAGGTAATGGGACCGCTTGAGAGCCCGGTTCAGGGGTTTGGGGTCAATGCAGAGCCTAAGTTTCTCAGGCTTCTTCACTATGACCAGATTACTGATCCAGTCAGTGGGTTGTGTGACTGTGACTAAATGTCCATCGTTCTCATACTGATCCAGCTGTGCTTTAACTGCTGCTTTGAGGGCCACTGCCACGTTTCTGGGAGCGCACTGCACAGGGGCTACCGTGCTGTCCAGCTGAAAATTAGCCGGCTGGCTAACACTGGCACATTTACAGAAATGTTGATTAATGTGTGTTGTCCTTTATAAATAAAGAATAAGAATAATAAGAATAAGAGTGCTGAACAGGCCCATTGAGTTCATCCAAGCACTGTTTCAAGTTTCAGTCTGGTGAGGCTAGGCTGAAGAGCCGTCCTGGGTGCTAGTCTCATTTTGTCCTTGATGCTCATCACATTGCAGGTTGCTCCAGAGTCGAGCTGGCATCTCTGGGGCCCGTTCTGCAGTGGGAGGTTGACAAACCACTTCCTCCCCCGTGTGTTCACTGCTCCTATGCTCATAGCTGTGTAGATCTGGCCCAGATTGCAGTCATCGTCATCTTGGTCCTCTTCAGAGGGGGCGTCCAGAGTATGTTAGTGCCGTGTGTTTTGGCCTCTTTTCATGCATACTTTGGCGAAGTGATTGGGTATGCCACATGAGCGGCATGCCTTCCCAAACGCAGGGCACTGGTCCCGCCCACGTCTGTGTTGAGAGCCACAGTACCTGCACTCGCCTGTCCCTCTCATGCTCTGTGCATGTTTAACAGTTGGCTCATATGGACTGCTGGCAGGCCGCTGTCGCCGGCCCTCTGCCACATTAAGGCTCTCCCCAGGCCTAGAGTTGTCCAGAGCCATAGTTTTCATCTTATTGTCCATAATCTCTGCAGCGCGGCAAATCTCAACTGCCATTGCCAATGTGAGGTCTTTTTCTCTAAGCAGGCGGCGTCTTGCGCCCTCATCAGTTATTCCAAGGACAAGCCTGTCTCTTATAAGTTGGTCCCTTAAGGTTCCATATTCACACGTGGCTGCTTTTTCTCTCAGTCTTGTTATAAACGCATCAATAGACTCACCTTCCTCTTGTCTCAGATTTCCAAAAACGTATCTTTCAAAGATGACATTTTTAGTGGGTGTAAAGTAATCTTCAAGCGCTTCCAGTATGGCTTTCACATCTTTCTGCTGGTCTTGTGTGAGATCCAGATTGTGCTTTTATAAGTGTCGGCACTCACTGCCCATTAGCCTTCTTAGCGTCGTTGCTTGCACGTCCGCATCCTTCTCACAGAGTCTGGTCGCCAGCAAGTAATCATCAAACTCTGCTCGAAAACTTGCCCAATTGCTGCTCAAGTTGCCAGACATCTTCATCGGCTCCGGAGGCGGAATGGACGACGCTATCTCACAGTCGCTGCTATGGCTAACGTTAGCCGGTTTGCCGCAAACACGACTTATCTTTACAGCAAATAAACCAAACGTGTCGCGTTAGCGACTGGCTACCTAAGCTCACTCTTGGGTCCCGGTCTATCTGACACCATGTTGCATGTTGGTGAATAAGGTCGCTGCACAAACTACGAGTTTGTGGCAGCTTTGCTACAACGGGCAAAGCTGCACAACGGGCAAAACCGGGAAAGCCTCCAACATTAATGACTTCCTGTTACATGAGAACATACCCAAATTCCCCACAGGGTGGGGCTGTTGCCTAAGCAGTGCAACCCTGTAACACCCTCTCTCCCCTTGGGCCCTGGTAATCATTATTGGTTTTACCGCCAGTCCGACGCCCCTGCTTGCAGCGCACATGAACAGATGCGCAATATTAGCTCACACATAAAATAGCACCCTCGTGAATTAGCCTACTGTTGCTAACTTACATTCATAAATCCTGCATAACATCGTCCCATACCTAAAGGACCTCAGACTTACGTATTGATGCACGCACAGAGTAGTGTCGACAAACTTAGTCCAATGAGGGGAGAAAGGAATGTGTGATAGCGTTCCACTTTTAACGCTTTTTTCTCTCTCACTCGAGACCACTGCGTCCAACGTTACTAGAAGGTAGAGCGAGCTCCAACTGACAGGGAGAGAGAGAGAAAGCATCACTACAGCGACTAGGATTAGTGTGTTTGACAGGTTGGGTGGGTGGGAGGGGGGTGGCATCACGATGGTGGCTCTCCATCGTGATGTCTGCCAGCCATCACGATGGACGATGATATCGTCCATCGGCACAACCCTAATTTCCAACTTCAGCAGATTTCTTCATCTCCATTTCCTTTATGTTCAGTCTGAAGACACATTCATTTACAGAAAAAAAGAATAACATATAAATACAATTATATGAATATAAAAACATAATAAAAGCGTTGAGAGTGATGTAGAAACGGCCTCCTCTCTCTGAGACCTGGGGCTCCTCAGCAGGAAGGATCTTTGTAGCACTGTCCAGCCACTCTACTTTAGGTTTTGGAGAGCCATGAACTTTACACTGCAGCACAGATCCATCCTTTGTTTTAAGTATTGTGACTGATGGTTTTGGAGCTACACCTATGAACATAATAGAAACAATAGATTAAAATGGACAGTTATAGTATTAAACATGTACTATCAGGAGCCTCAAAGACACATTCCAGGCAGCAACGTCAGACGGCACAATATTTAAAACACATTTAACTTCTTCCAGTATGAGCTAGATTCTGACTTATATCATGGCAAAGCACAGATACAGCCAATAACCTTTAGACTTCTGTTAGATTTATTTTGCTTCAAAAATATAAAAAATGATGTATCAAATATGAAACATAGCATCTTTAAAGACATGCAAACTCATTGTGTCAATAGGTCTGAATTGTGTTAGTCAGAAATATTTTTAATAATTTCTGCCTGAATGGAAGATTTATCATACGATATATATATTTTATATATAATATACAAAAAAATATTTCACTGGAGTGCCGCTTTATCATTTAATTTCAATGAGGGTATACTAAAGATTAGAACACATATCTTCAGTTTTCCAAAATGACCATAAAGAATCAACATCTCTCTGAAACATTTTGCTTTGTTTTCTATAACAACCGATTATTATAACCTTCATAGGATTTACTCCTGAGTGCTTGGTCTTAGCTATGTGTACCTAATACATTGAAATTAAATAGATGTAGTTAGTACTGTTTTTTTTCATTGGGATGGATGAACAAAACGTGACCAATGCACAATTATTCCTATTTTTAGCCACTGACTGAAAAAATAAGTTGTTTTTAATACACATTCAGGTAACGTAAAATATGTTGGCGTATAAATGTCACAGTTTGGTCCACAGATTTAACGTTTTTTAAATCATATCAGGCCTGTGATCACATACATGTGAGAAGTAGAGAGTAACGTTATTAAAATCAGGACTCACCTGGGACGTTTTCCCCTGTTCTGTTTTTTAATATTATAAAGCGCGGAGGTTGCACGCGACCTGAGATTTACATGTAAAAGTGATTAAATAAATATAAACACATTTTCATGTTGACTGCAGAAGTCAATACAGACATATTATACCTCGTTTGAAACTGTAAATGTTCGTTTTTTCAACAAATTGTAGAATATAATCTTAAGGTTAACGACATCACAACAGTAGCGTCTTACTTTACGGCAGCAAACAGTTAGCAACTTATCTGCTCTCCTGTCTAGCCGCAGTTCAAATGTATTTAACAGTCGAAAACAGACATTTATAAACACACGGGGGCTCGTTTTAAATTACAAGAGTTCACTTTTGTCTATTAATATAAAACGTGGTGCAGGCATTACAGACAAGTTAGAGGAGAGATCCTGTGAATTTCAGACTGATGGTCCTTAGTATGACTGAATTATTGTATTTCAAATTGGAATCGAAAAGGAATAAATTAGAAAGCTTTTGTTTTTCTATGTACAATATGTTATCAATTTAACTCTTTCAAAGCCTGAAGTGAGATGAACACACCTAATGAAACCTAATTAGTGTAAGTTTAACCGTTATGCAATTTGTATACATCAGTTCCTCGTGGTTCTGGTATTATACAGATTCAAATGTTGCAGTATTAAGAGGCAGAAATATACATAATCAAAAATGAGCCTCAAGAGGTTAAAACACGACCTAAAAGGCAAAACAAAACATTAGTTAGTGCTTGTAAAGAATTATCAACTTGAGACAAAAAGTATCCAGCAGAAATCTTTAACTGTTTAATGAACGTACTCACCAACAACAAGCTCAATCTTGAATGTTTGAGGTGGTTGAAGTTTTGGGAAATAACAGGTGTAGTTTCCGCTGTCGGCCACCTTTGTATTTCTGATGGTTATGGAGGCGTTGCCGTGTTTCAGTTCATCTTCAAAATGAGCGACTCGACCTTTGAACTGCTCACTCTGACCACCTCCGCCATTATTGGAATGCCGGCCGTTGGCATAAAAGAACACATCCACAACATCTTTCTTCCAGTCAAACACACCTGACGTAATGTCCCCCTTGTTGCTAAGGGAACAGGGTAACATAACATCACTGTCTTCCTCCACTGTGATCGGTGCTGGCCCTGGAAGATAAAAACATGAATTAATCAGTGTGTTTACATGCAGAGTCATTAAGTTTATAACAAGAAACTTGTTGTTTTTTGTCCTCGTCTTGAACAACGTCCAAAGCAAATCCTTTGCACTGCCCACCAGATAACACGTTGAACATTTTTACATTATATTTCTTTATTAGGCCTACTTCAGTCCATCTATTTCTTTCCTCATATAATAATGATGATCTTGATAATACGATAAGATGAGCCTTTATTTACCCTCAGAGGACAGATATGAGTAAAGATAAATACAGGAAGTAAAATATATTTCTTCCAAATTAAGACGGCAACAGAGACAATGAGTGACTCAGCAGCTATTTGTAAAAAACTGTCATTTAATTTGGCTGTAATTTGTAATTTAATGTTTAAGTAGCATGCCTATTGTTTTTGGGGATGTTTTGGCAGTTAGTTGGTCTGTGAGATTTTTTATTGGGTAAGTGGTCTGAAAAAAAAAACAAAGACACAATGGTCTAAACTACACTCAGGGAGAGGGCTCACATTGAATCTACTACAATCTAATAATGCAAAGATATAAAGCCTGGCCTGGCTTTTCCCAAGCAATGACAAACATCAACTCGGTTGTTAAAAGTCTTTTTCTCTCTCTCTGCATATTGTGACCTTCCAATAATGTGAGTGTATGAACTTGAGAGTGGAGCTGGTGGAAGAATTACAGAAGTCTCTCTTCTCTACGGCAGAAAGATTACTACTAGGACTTTCACTTCCTGGACAGAAACAGAGAACAGCTGCTGTGCTTGTGTCTGTTAATAAAAAAGGTTTGACAATGATCTGAATACTATACGTACATGTCGCTATTCACACAGCGCTTGCTTCACTGACTGGTGTATTGTGGGTATGTAGGTAGGTAGGCCAAAAAACAAGAAGATGCTTCAGGCAGCAGATGTGAAGAGTTTCTAGGAAATGCACATCAACGGCCCAACTTCTCACAACAGGATGTAGCCTAGGCCCGCCCACACACATGCACACAAACGTGTGTGAAATGTAAAAATATCATATATCATCATTAGTGACTACAAGCTGTCAATTTTCGGGTTATGGTAGGGTTAAGGTCACTATTCGGGTTTCTGAAACATTCGGAATAACCCGTTTACATGCATGAGCAGAGAGAGTTACTCCTGTATACATGGAATTTGTAATTAATTGGCAATTGGATGGGGATATGCCGATACGCGTTTACATGACCAAAATTTCGGGTTAGAAAAGGGGTAACCCAGGGATCATTTTCGGGTTTTTAAAAACAGGAATATGAGCATATTCATGTTTTTGCAGGTGTTTACATGGCCGTGCGCGACCGGGTTATTGCTAATATTCCGGTTTTGAATGGGTTATTGGCTGCTTGTAAACGTAGTGACTGATACAAGAGATTCTAGAGCACTGTGTGAAATAGTGTTCTGTCTGCAGCACATAATTGCCCTACCATCTTCTCTATGGTTGGATCAGAGTCTGAAACGGGCCAGTAGTACTCACCAGAACTGAGTACCGGCACTTCTGATCTGTGTCCCCATGAGTACCCTTACTTCTAAATTTCTAAATGTTATCAGTATTATTAATAGGCTAGTCTCGCTTTGCCAGACCTTCCTTCACAGCGTGGTGGAGGAGGGTCTGGCTAGTCCCCACAGCATTCCTGGATGGGAGAAAAACGTGCTCTGGTTTATTGGCATTTCTTTAAAGGAATATGCAGACTTATTGGGACTTTGTCTTATTCACCGTGTCCCCCAGAGTTAGATAACTCCACACATACCCTTCTCATCTCCGTGCGTGTCATAACTGTGTCTGACGCACCCACCGCTAGCCTAGCTTAGCACAGATCCTGGAGATAACCGGCTCCATTTAGCCAAGTTTAGCACAGATCCTGGAGGTAACCGGCTCCATCTAGCCTAGCTTAGCACAGATCCTGGAGGTAACCGGCTCCATCTAGCCTACTACTCCCAATAAGTGACAAAATAACGCCAACATGTTCCTATTTACATGTTGTGATTGGTATAGTTTCAGCATGTACAAATAACAAGGTCACATGACAAACAGCCATCTTCTAGCCGTATACATACTGGGAACTATATTCTCAGAAAGACGAAGCTCTGCTACTTCTGCTACTTGGGCGGAGTGATTTGCCCGCAGCACCTGATAAGCCCCGTGGTGAGGACTAGAGAGTTCGCCTGAAGGGTGTTGCGCTAATCACTCCGCCAAATCTACTTTAATTAAACGGCCAAAAAAAGGGTCTGTGCATCAGGTGCACAGTTCAAAGGGTTTTACTTAGTGTCTTCATTAATTCATTGGTGTGTTTTGGGTGTAACATGCAATAAACGAATCAGATATCATCTCCCATTCCCTTTAAAAGCCAGGTGCATTTGGAACTTGGAGCACTGTTGTTATGATGGAGGATTTGCAGTAGGAAGGAAAAGATAAAGTGATCTGCTTGTGCCTGAAGTGAAAGCGTGCGAGCAGATCATACGTGGGATGAGCACTATGCCACCACAACTCCATAATACTATTTTTTAGCTGCTGCACGTCCCTGTCTGTGTAACAAGCATAGCGTGTGTGTGCATTTTACTAACGCGCCGTTAAAATAACAATGAAATGCTGCGTTATTGACTTTAGACCAGGTTTTTGTTGGTCAATGGCGTGATCACTGATCTAACCTCCAGATAGCAATACGCCCAAAATGCACCCGAACACACCTCCCTGTAAGACCAGCACGCCCATGGGCGCTCAGATGGGCGCTGGTGCATTTGCTATTTAAACGACGTGGGCGCTGGACGGGAAACTGACAACTACGTTGGCGTCACTACTAGATGTGAGTCGAGTGCAGACGGATAAACTGACAGCTCAGACAGCAGATAGTTATCTTGAGTTGTTGTAGCTTGTTACTGGGGAGAAAATACACTGTAGCAAGTACACATCGTAACAGTACCCAATAACATTGCCATTTGCTTGACAGGTCAAATTGACCATGACGTTTTTTTTTTTTATTTGGATCTTTTTTATTTGTATCTGGGGAAGGAAATGAGGATCACAAACAACTCACAAGTCGTCCTCGTCATTGTCGCAAAGTGACGCATGCACAACTCACATCTGCACTCGACTCACATCGGGTCGTGACATCGGTCTTAAATGTTATGGGTCAGTGTCTGTCTCCCTGTCCCAGCCTGTTTTCCTGTTCCCCTTTCCCTTGTGTGTGTGTGTGTCTGTCTACATGTCACTCAAGAGGATCTAGGTCAAGGGGCGTGGCCACTCTCACCTGCTCTGCTCCAGCCAGCTGCAGATCATTCCAGTAATCAACCAACACCCAGCTGCAGCTCATTCCAGTACTCAACCAACAGTTATCTACCCGGGCTGTTCACCTCTTCAGCGCCAGTTCGTTGCAACCATTCCTGTGGTAACGTGGCTCCACTCTGTGCTCGAGAGAATTCAGTCCTGTTACTAGCATACCTGTTGCCTCCTTTGTGCTTGTCTCACGCTTCCCATCTCTGTTCAGATCCCGCCTCTGGACCTGCTGCTTTTCGGTTCTCATCTGCCTCCTCGCTGCCTGCTCACCTCGCAACTCCGTTCTCAACCAGCCTTTCCAACCAGCTCTCGTCTTCGCTGCCTGGCCACACACCCGCCGTCTGATCTCCAGCTTCGACTCCACCTGGAGCTGCTCTCCTGGCCATTCCCTCCTGCACTATCCACATTGTGTCCAATAAAACACTGCTAACCGCTCATCTGTGTTTGTGTGCCTGTTCTCAGTCCTGGGTCCGACTAGAGCCTAACATTAAACTAGCAAAGAAATGTGCGTCAGGCTTTGTGCTGCGCTGCGCCGGGTGCAAGATAGGGCCCTAAGAGTTGAAATGCTGTAGCAAGCAAATATTTGTTGTTAAAATGTACATCTCTTTCCATCTGTGTGTACCCATGTCCCAGAAATGCTTGTTACCAACCTAGCTCCGGGGAGCTTATTCCCCGGAGTCCTCATGTTTCCTTGGATCAGGATGGTACCTAAATCATGGTGGCAGCTGTCGCCATGGTCCTGCTCTACGCCCTGCTGTGCCCTATTACACCCTACGCTCTGCAATGCCCAGCTACGACTTGCTACCTCTGGCCAACGTCCTGCCACGCCCTGTTACGCCCTGCTGTGCCCTGCGACACCATGAACTATTGCACCGTCAGACACCGCCTACCAAGAGCCTGGGTCTGTCCGAGGTATCTTCCTAAAGGGAGTTTTTCCTCGCCACTGTCGCACTTACACATTTATGTATGCTCTCGGGGGAATCACTGGAATTGTTGGGTCTTTGTAAATTATAGAATACAGTCTAGACCTACTCCATGTGTAAAGTGTCTTGAGATAACTCTTGTTATGATTTGACACTATAAATAAAATTGAATAATTCCTTTAAAAAAAGCATCCTGAAACATGTGTATTGTTTTGAATCTGCAGAAAGTTTTGAACAATGCAGCAGATTAATTAATTTGTTAATTAATACTATTTACATAAATAAAGAAATTTGCAATGCCGAAAAGGTACAAATTGTTGCAGAAAAAATTACCAGAATGCAGAAAAATTTTATAATATAACACTTTTCCTTAAGTAAAGGATCTGAATACTTGGTCCATCACTGCTTATAAACATCCTGGGGTTCCTACTTTAGTTTGGTTTAACAAAAAGCTTCAGGCAGCTGGCAGCGGATGAAGAGTTTATCGGAAATGCACATCAATGCCCCACCTTCTCACGACTAGATGGATGGACGCACACACACACACACCTGCAGAAATGACGCTATATCTAAAGTTACTAAATAATATTTTTAATCTGTGCTAAATATTATTATACATAATGTGACCGCAGCTGAGCAGCATGATTAATATTCTGTTTCCAGACCTCTGCATGTTTACATTGAAATAATTAAAAATAAATTACATTTGCGGGTATATAGGCCTAGCCTATTCCAGTGTAATGATCAGTTTTCTTACCGTTTAGTTGAGCAGACGTGACTCCAGAGCGAGTCAGGAGGCAGAGACACAGAAGAAGAAGAAGCTCCATCGCTGTCGATGTCTCCTAAAGATAAAGCATCACTTTAACATCACAACGTCTCTTATAACAGAGATGGAGACACTCCTACTTGGTACTGATGTAACAACAGCACCATTTCCTGCACAAATCCTTCAGAATAAAAGCGTCATGTCCACAGAACAACGACTCATGCATTCTGCACAAGAGCTGCTCATAATGTGTGCAAACTGCAAAAGCTCTTTATCTTCACACCAACATTATATATTCACTGTTATTGCACGCATGCCTGTACGTCTTCTGACCACTTTATCAGCAGAAGTAAAACCTTTTTCTCCAAAATAAAATTAATGAACTAAATGTTGCACAGAAATGAGGTACTGTTAGTTGGCAGCAAAATGCAGCCGTTCAGGATCACCAACCAGGTAAAGTGGGATCAATACTTTTTGATAGCAAAAAAGTCTATACCGTTGGTTTCCCAAAGTTGAGTTCGGGAACCCCGAGGGGTCCTTGAGGGTGCTCCAGGGGGTCCGCAGCAAAAAAGGGGAATCATTTTTTCACAAACATTCCATCCATAAGTAACACAATGACAGAATGTATGACTGTTTTGGTCATAGGTTTCTCTCTGTTATAAAAAAACCAAAAAAATCCTAAATCAGATAGTCGACCCTGGGAGGAAATCTTACCAATTGGGGGTCCGTGGTCTATTTGGTTCAGTTTAGGGGCCGTTTTTGGAGTTAGACTGCATCTCCTCCTCCAGGAAAACGCTCCCATAGTTTGTTTGTTTAAAGGTGCTGTAGGGAGGATTGTGAAGATCCAGGGCTTAGCCAAAAATTTTTAACATCAACAACTTCTCAGTCCCTCCCCCCTTTCTGCTAAAGCCCAAAACGGTCTCCTAAGCCCCTCCCCCCACAAGGGAGAATGAATGCGTGTGCATGAGCAGTGATTGACACATTGTTAGACACCCCCCCTGGCCCTGATTGGTACATCTGAACAGGGAGCGGTGGATTTTTGCAAATCGCACTCCAGGCTGTAGGTGGTTCCAGAGGAGCCGGATTTTATTTTAAATGACCTGCTTCATGTAGTTCTACTGGAACATGGGACAGAAACTTAGTTTTAGAAGTCTTACCTACTGCACCTTTAAGTGTAGAGCTTGAGTCATACTTCTGCGTAAAATCTACGCAGTGGCTACATACGGACCCTACGCCGTAGCCTGACATGCACCTCTAAAAATGTAACTACACGTCGCGTCAACGCACGTCGCTTGGCCGTGGCTTGTTAGCGTTGCATTTCCCCCGACTCATTTCCTGGTTCTCCCTAAACAACATGAAATCAAGGAGAGGGTTCACTTCTCCTGCTCCAGATTTCCCACCGTGGTCAGAAAGAACAGGATTGCCCTGAATGTTTACACATCTGGCTCCGTCTCTGGCTAAAGGGGGAAAAGCTCGGAAATACCTCCCAACCCCTCATACGCACACATCTATTCACATTTATTTTCTTGTGCCCGGGACATGGGCCATGAACACTTGTGTTTTCCCCTTAACTTGTTTGGGGAGCCAAACATCCACACCGACCTCCAGCCTAGAGGATGTTCAAGCTCCTGTACAGCAGCAGTCAGTGTGGTGCTGACAGTAATAAATATGTGGAATACATGTTGTGGGTGCAGCTACGTCCATAGGGAGTTGGGTTGGGAATCGGAGGGTCACCAGTTCAAATTCCCATATGGACCAAAGTATGAAACCTTGATCGGTAGCTGGAGAGGCACTGGACTCCCAACTCGCGCTCATCTCATGGAGCAGCCTTCACTCTGACATCTCTCCTTTAGTGTGCACAGCATGTATAGGCCATGTGTGTGTGTATTTCAGACCTGTGTGTAATTTTTATGCAACTGTACTAACCGTTTTGTTGTTATATTGGGCTATATAAATAAAATTGATGGCACTGTACAAAGAAATAACAACTTTACTGTCCTTTACTTTACAGGTCAAATGGCTCCTACAATATACATGAATAGAATATACATTTAATTTGTCATTTTCTTGTTTACATTAATATAAACCTGTTGATAATGTCCTCGAGCATGTTCTAGTTAAAAAAAAAACCTCAAAAATGTTCATGGTTTTAATGTAGCTGTCTGTATTCTTGTTTTTAATTACTGTTTTACCAGGTTCTCCTTCTCCATAAACATGAATTCAAGGAGAGGGTTAACTTGTCCTGCTACAGATTTCCCACCATTGTCAGAAAGCACAAGAGAGACACTTTGCCGGTTTCGCTCCAAAGCTAATTGCCATCACTCTCTCACTCTCTCTACCACACACTCCCCACGCACAAACCCCACGCCCTGCTGAGATCGACGCACACACCAACGGACAAGTAGAAACTTCAGGCCACTTAGGTAGGCTACGGCAAAAACTCTACGTGGAACCTCCGCAGGATCATAAATCAAGCTCAACGTGATTAATAATGCTTCCACTTGCCAATAACCAGAAGTGAATTTGTGTACTGGTACCAAGCACACAGGCATGCATTGGGCTAACAGTTATGAGGCTCTGTTTGTGCATGTTTCTATAAAATCATCAGATGTGATCGCCAACTTGGCTTGCTTCCGTTTCTTCTACTCTTCTCTGGAAAGGTATTCTTGATGAGTGATGACACTTTGATTTGTTGGAAGTCTTCTGAAAGGAAACCCTGGATCACAGTAGGCTGAAATGAACTCCCAAATATCTGCAGCCAGTTATTTAGTTATTTACTCAGCTATGCGTGTAATCGATCAATCACATTTCATAAGAAGAGAGTTGCTTAAGGCAGGGTCTCCCCTTTTCTGAACCGGACCTATTCAGTGGGTCAACATCAGGGGGCCTCCTCAGGCTCCAGCCCCAAATGTTTTCTTAAAGCCCCTAATCTTTGAGGATTGTAAAACAACTTCAACTTTGTGTCATTTCCCCTCAGTCTCTCTCACTGGACCGGCAAATCATTGGAGCAAAATTACTGACCAAATCTCGCCATTCATTCTGTGAACTCTACTAAAAAAGGTTTCAAGATTAGTTATGCTGTTTACGCCAAATTCCTACCCTACCTATGTTATGTAACTTAGAAATAGAATAGAAACATCAGACAGTTTTTGCCTCTCCGGTGGCAGGATTGATAATGAGTCATCCTCAACATTAGTTGTGTTCTGGTTTTGGAGAAAATGTGTGTGTGTTTGCAAAATACTGTACATGCAGATAAACAGTGGAGAAGTGAGTGGCTTGTGTTGGATAAAGAGTTTAAAAAGTCTAAAGCCCAGTCCAAAGTCCTAAACCTGGATGAATATAGAGCAATGACCAAAGTTGATTTTGAATTGTATCTACTGTACTTTATTTTTAGTGACTTAGTATTAAAAATATGTTAACAGTGCAGAGTGTTTGTGTTACAGTGAGATGAGCTTTTATTTTGTAGGAGACAAAATTGATTTGATCTTTTTTTCAAAAAGTGAAACTTTTTGCAGTGTTTTCCTCATTTTGTATTTAATTATGAAGTTCAAATACTTCATTTTGGTGACTTTTTATGCACTTATTTGTGCCGAATTGGCTTGTCAGCTGGTATCTTAACTAACACACTTTTTGATGCACCGAAAATATTTATGTCATCATGTAGGCTACACCACCTTTTTTCACACCCAAACCCCCCCTGTCTACAGGCCTGACTTGGTTATAGGCTCAGATCTAGCTTTAGAGACCCCTTATTGTCTGCTAGAGTGGATTGAGGTGTTAAGTCTTCTATTATTCCCTGCATGTGTGAACAGTTAATGTGTGGGTTTTAAAGTGTGCAGTGGCATTTTGTTCTTTTGGAGCATTGCTCTTTTGTTGTGTGTTTTGGGGTCCTAAAACATATTAATTGCCTTTAAATGATTACTGTGCATTCTTGTTATTAATATCAAGTGTTTGTGTCAGTGCCCAGCTTAGTGCACTCCTTCCCTAAAGTCTCTACTGTGTAGCTCAACGCTGGCGCTGTCGGCCTTTTCCTTTTACTGTTTTTATCTCATGCAGATTTTGTGAATAAACTAAATTTATATTATTTATATCTTGTAATCGGCCTCTCGTTCTGGACACTTGCCTGTTTCCATCACTACATACAGTATGTAATATACATTTAATATACAGTTCAGGTCATTGGTCATGTTGGAGAATGTGCTTTGCTGTGTGTTCTGCTCTCACGCTCCACTAGTCTGTCCTGCTTTTGGATTTGAATTATGAGTTGGTTTCTTTAAGTGGAGTTAGTTCAACGGAGCAGGATGATGTGGAGCAACAGTTTGTTTCTGACTACAGATGTAGACTGTATTTTGGTTACAGGGAAGTGAATTTCAGCACAAGGTCAGGTTTTTTTGATAATCCAGCTTTGTATATGGTTACTTTATTTACCTCTCTTTTTATCATACCCTTTAAATAAACCATGTTTCACTCTACGAGCCTCCTCTCTTTGGATAGCTTTGCATGTGGAGGTTGGACATGGTGGTCTACCTGAGTCAGAACCCTTTACATCCTGCAATCACTTCAATTCAACTGTATTTCAGACACACAGGTCCATTTCAGTATTAAATATGTAAAAAGAAAAAAACAATCCAAAAAACGTTCTATATTTTGAAGTTGAACACATACAGATAGGCTATTTGTTCCAATTTTTCCAAAAATAAGAAGTGTAACTTAAGTTATGTCACTTTATATTGGATCAGTTAAAGCCATTATATTTGTTTTTAATCATTTAAGCAGCTCAAATTTGTATATAAAATCCCTCAACACAGCATTAAAGGTGGGAACATTACTAGTCAAACATAAGACTTGCTCTTGTCCATCTTGGCAGTTTAAGAAAGATTGTGAATGCATCATTAAATGGCTGCAGGAAGAGGTGAGGAAGGTTCCATAAGCTGCTACTACAACTCTGTTATGTCCAAGTTGTCTTCAGAAGTGAAGAGTTTATTTTAGCTTCCATTTTCAAGAACGTGGCGCTCTCTGCTGTCCTAAAACCAACTTTAATCTGCATTGTGTTCCACCTTTTAAACTGGCTCAGCAAACACACATGCTCCCGTTAAACTTTGTTTTCCTGACAGACAACTGTTTGGCACATTTGTAGATGTTTTATTTTCACTTCAACAGTTCAAGATTTTTTTGGGGATCAGATTTTAAAGAGCCTCAGATGTGACATGGTGGAGCTCATGTTCAGGTCTCAAATGATCACATTTATTTAGCTCTCTCTAGACACAAGTTAGGCCAATGTTCAGTGATTCATCTTAAAGCATTTCTAATCATTTATTTTGTCATATAAGATCATATAAATAAGACTTATAAGGAAAACCTTTGTCTCTTAACACAAGTCACTAGAATTTGGATATTTTGGTATTTTGAAGGCATACAACAGACTGTCTTTGGAATAAAGTGGAAAAGGCCGAACTCCATTTTTAAAGAAATGAAATGTAATACACTTGTCTTGATGTGGAGGGGACTACGGGCAGAAAATAGCACTTGTGCTACAACCTGGTACAACACATCTCTCCTTGTTCTTATACAAGGTTACTGTTAAATGGTGCATTGTCCCTGTTGATTCAAAATATAACTTCATTGAATAATTTGTCCAACTTGTTGTAAGTTCTACAACACAGAAGCAGACAGTTAGCTGTTAGCCGTTAGCTTCGGTTACTCAACGTTACTTTACTAATGGTGAATTTGTCTCTGAACATACAGGGGAAATAATCCGTCTCAGTTTACTCGTCATATTCAAAGTCCTCGATCTCTATTGATTATATTATTATGTTTATATTTCATACACAAAAAAGTGGTTTCATGAAAAAATAAAGAATTAAATGTATTATGTTTAAAATGAAGGAATATAGTAATACAAAATACAAACTCAAATTCAATTAATAAATTGGGATCAGTGTATTAGAAAAAAAACATTCCAATTACTACAATAAAAACTGTAAACATGTTCTAATTTGTGTTGGTTTTCTGGTGCTCTGCTCATGAAATCCCTCTTACTTCTTAATTTTTAATGTGTTCTGAATATTACGATTTTATTCAAAATTTTATCATAACTTTTTCTTCTTAATTTATGTTTTAATTTTCTGAATTTTAAGATTTTATTCTCTTTTCACAAAATCACGTTTATCTTCTGAATATTGCGATTTATTGTTATTTATTGATGTTATTTTTTCATGAAATAACTTTTTCCCTCTGTTAAATGTAACCACAGTTGAAAGAACTTAATTGTAAGTCGCTTTGGATAAAAGCGTCAGCTAAATGACATGTAATCAGGGGCGGATCTACAGGGGGGCAAGGGGGGGCAGGTGCCCCCCCACTCTAGAGCCTTGCCCCCCCAGCTGCCCCCCCAACTTTGGTGATCCAAAAACTGTACTTGTAAAAACAAACCGCCACTATGTCCACAAGCTTCTCAAAACATTGAACTAAACAATACATGTACCAAAAGGGAACAATTTAATTTTTAATTTTAAATGTAATCTTAGGCCCTGCCTCTCTAATACTTAGCTACGTCCCTGATTCAAACGTGCAGAGCGGCGTTCGCTCAGTCTGGCTCACACACAGCGAGTCTGCTGCGGTGCGGTGGCCCTGCAACCCGGCTGGAGAGACTGCGCTGCCCCAGAGCCTCTGAAGGTGAAGTCAGTTTCCCCAGGTGTAGTTTAAACTTATGTTTAACTTAAAGTTACATTTGTAATTAATGTATTGTATGCTAAAGACGATTCAGCATCAGTAAACAGCGAGTCTATTACGTCCAAATCAGCGGTCAAATCGCTCCTTCCCTCGGGATTTGTAAGAGCACTCTGCCTTTTGATTAGCCTAATTTTGATTTTAGTAAAGCCAAGAACAGCTTAATAAAAAATATAAAATATTGTTTGTGTCCATAACGTTTACTGATGGTCGCTGTTACGCCGACGTTACGTTACAACACACAATACAGCGCCAGTTAGGAGGAGATTAATCATTTGATTAGCTAATCAGTCCTATAAATTCACTTCCTCTCAGATATCACAGAAATGAAACTAGGTTACAACTGGGGTAATAACAAATACAATAGGATTAAGTAGTCTAAACATAACTGGTGTGTGCATGTGATAAATCTTTCTGATTTTATATTTGTTATATGGCCCTACAGTGTAGGCCTAATGTAAAACAATTCACATATTGACTTTTGCAGGCAAGAGTAGTTGAAGAAAGTAGCTGGAGCGTAACCATGAAAAGTAAGGCTAAAAGTGGGGATATTGCCAGCTTTTTTGCAAAAAAAATTCAAAGAAGTACACAGGAGGAAGAGCGTGAGGGAAATGAAGGAGAAGGCTGCAAACAGGATAGACCAGGAGGGTCAGAGCAGGAGAAGACAGAAGGAGATAAGGAAATAAGTGACGGAGAAGAGGAAATAAGTGAAGGAGATGAGGAAATAAGTGAAGGAGACAAGGAAAAAGAAGAATCAGTGAGGGATGAAGAGGAGGCTCCAGATTCAGAGAGAGGGACAGAGGCAGGGAGTGATCAGGAGGAGGAAGATGACAGAGAGGAAGAGGATAGACCTGCTATGCCCCATGGACCACATGGTATGTTTTTATTCTTCTTCCATATAAATTGCTGTAGGCCTACAGTAGGATAATATGTAATGCCACTTATATGCATTGGCTGTTTCAATGTACTTTTCAATTGCAATAGATAATTATATTTGGCACTCTCCTCTTTCTTTTTTGAGATATCTCAAAATGCAAAGGTGATGCAGCAGTGCAGCCTGATTTAAAGACATTCCCAAAGACACAGCATGGAGCAGCAAAAAGAAGCTTTCGCAGGGAGTGTTACCGTTCTCGGCCATGGCTTGAATATTCCATGTCTAAAGATGCAGCATACTGCTTTGCGTGCAGACATTTTGCACATTTAAAAAACAGTGTATTCACAACAGAAAATGGCTATTCTAACTGGAAGAAGGCCACTTCCAAAGACAGTGGGTTTAGTGTACATGCCAGATCAGACACACATGTGAATGCGATGATTGCATGGAGTGAGTTCAAAAGAATGGCCAAGAAAAATACAACTGTCTTGGGAATGATGGGAGATGAAAATCAGAAACAAGTAATCGAAAATCAAAAGTACATTAAAACTTTGGCTGAAAACTTGCTGTTGACAGCCACTCAGAATATTTCCCAACGTGGCCATGACGAATCGGAAACCTCAAAAAACTTCCTTGGGAAATTTCCTTGAGATTTTAGATCTTGTGAGTAAACATGATGCCTTAGTGAAAAAGCGGCTGTCACAGGGTCCCAGAAATGCTAAATACACAAGCAAAAGCACTCAAAATGAGATTTTGGAGTGTTTAGCAGAAATGGGGAGAGAGGAAATTATAAAAGAGGTTAAAGAAAGTGAGCACTTTTCTATTTTAGCAGATGAGACTAAAGACATTCAAAAAAAGGAGCAGCTGTCTCTGGTCATAAGATATTATTATAATGGTGTTGTTCAGGAGAGCTTCCTTGAGTACCAGAAAGCAGAGCACTTAGATGCAGCCAGTTTGACAGAGAAACTTATTTCATGTTTGGAAAAGTATGGACTGGAATACAAAGAGAATCTGGTGGGCCAAGGCTATGATGGGGCTGCAGTCATGAGTGGCAGGTGCTCTGGGGTCCAAACAAGGGTTAAGGAAGTTGCCAAATATGCATTTTATGTTCACTGCAGGGCACACTGTTTGAATCTAGTCATTGTGGACAGTGTGAAAAATGTCCCAGAAGCTGCATGTTTTTTCACTTTGCTGGAAAGACTGTACATATTCATGTCAGGCTCATATGTTCACATTAAGTGGATGGATGTTCAAAAAGAAATGTTCAGTGGGGCACCACGAGAACTTAGTGACACTAAGTGACACTAGATGGGCCTGTCGCTATGCTGCATGTAGAAACCTTATGGACAGGCTGCCTGCAGTAATAAGAGTGCTGGATGAATTTCAGATGAAGCCAATCCACAGAGAGCTGTAGACGCAAGAGGACTACGTTCTCAAAAAGATTTTAATTTCATAGGGCTCCTTGCAGTCTTCAGAAAAGTGCTAGGTGAAACAAAGTTTTTATCTGAGATGCTCCAGTCAACTAATGTGGACCTTACCAAAGCAGTTGACCTTACTGAAACCCTCAGACAGACATTGGAAGATTATCGCAAAGAGGAGAGCTTTAATGACCTGTGGAGTACAGCAATTGACACATGCAATGGTTGCAACATTTCTACCATTGTCAAATCAAAAAGAACCAAACACACATCTAGGAGACTAGATGATACTCTTGTAACATCTACACTTGGACAGCAAACACATGTTGACAGCAAAGATGCCTTTAGAATAGGTATATTCATTCCCATCATAGACTCACTGATCAGTGAGGTGGACAGGCGCTTTTCAAACTCTAGCAGCTAGATAATGAGGGGTGTACAAGCTATAAACCCATCAAACACTGACTTCTTAAAGGAAGAATTGGTTTTCTTAGTGGCTGAGGAATATGGCTCTGACTTGCAAGACTTGAAAAATGAGATAGACCAGGCAAAAAGACTTCTTGAAAGAAACAGAGCAAATGGCAAAGTAAACCCGTCCAGTCTGACTGAGTTTGTGACGTTCTTGGTGCCTTTTAAAGAAGTTTTCTTTGAGCTTTTCCGCTTGTGCAAGATCGCTATCGTTTTGCCAGTGAGTACTGCTGGGTGTGAGCAAAGCTTTTCAACATTAAAGCTTGTAAAAACTTACCTACGCTCAACCATGGCAGATGACCATCTGAGAAATCTGGCTGTTCTCAGTATTGAGAAACAGCGTGCAAAAGCACTAGATTTAGATGCGTTTGTGAAACGTTTTGCTGCAAAGCACAACAACCGTCGCATTAAGCTTTCCTAAAAAAGATGGTTGATCATGGGTCATTTGTGGACTGTAATTATAAGAACATGAGTATTGTCTGCGGTTTTATACTTGTAGTCCACTGCATCTTGGACACAACTATTGTACTTTTTTTTCATTTTCATTTTGCTTTTTATACTTTTACTTTTTAAAAGATGCACAGTTTTGTTTTGTTTCGAACACTGGGCTTATTCCTGTTGTGAATGAAAAATCTTTGTAGTGTGTAAGGGTATGATTAAACAATAACTACGTTATATAAGTGTTTTTGTGTTTGTTTTGTTAAAGCAATGTACCGTCTACCCCTGCCACCCTGCCCAGACCTCTTGCCACCCCTTTGCCCCCCCATGTAAAATTTTCTAGATCCGCCACTGTTTCTAGGACCCTAGCTTTTTAAAAAAAAGCTTTAAAACTATTTTTTTATAAAAAGTAGTATTTGGGTGATATGAATAAATAGGTAGTGGGTGGCAGTAGCTCTGTCCGTAGGGAGTTGGGTTGAGAGCCAAAGGTTTGCTGGTTCAATTTGTGCATGTGTAGGACCTGAGCATCTGTGTGTGTTTCAGGCCTGTGTAAATTGTACTGTGTACAGTAAAAAAAGTATAGATGATTATTAAACCTTTAAAACTAAAATAATTTGGTAGTAGGCTATTTGGGTGGAATAAACCTTTCAAACTATGAGTACTTGGACAGAAAGTAGAATTTGGGTGGAATAAACCTTATAAACTCTAAGTAGGCTACTAGTCTCCGGTACTGCAGGAACATTCTATTGCCCTCTCACTGCCATTCTCCATCCATCCACCAGATGGCCTCAGACTTTCCTTCACTTCCCCATCACCTGACTGCCCCTCCTGTGTTCCCACGTTCCTCTGCAGTTGCCTGCACATTCACTTTTCCTGCTCCTCTTGTGGACAGCTTTAGTTTGGACTGTTTGGATTTAGGCCTACTCATCCCCCTGAGCTTTTTTTTTTTATCCTTTGCCCCGTTTACATTCAGGTCTTTAATTCCCTCGTTTCCCTGCACACACCCGCCGTGACACACAACACAAATGGGCTTGTGTTATTTAAAAAAGGCTTTTGTATGGGTTTTTTGTGTTGCTGTTAAATTGTCTCAGATTGAACACAACTGGTATTGGATTATGAGTTGCCTTTCTCCAATCAAAGAAAAAAAGGTTGTATTAGCCCTTACAGAACTCACCTAAAGACTGTCCTGCAGTGTCACGTTGCCAGACCTACACCAGACACACAACGGCACTCTCAGATTTAACGCTATAATTACTATTGGCATGCCTCAATAGTATGACAGAGACGAACTCAACGCAACCAAAGATGAAAATCACAGAGAAAGGTATGCAATATTTCCAATTTTTCTTTAACTTATGAACATGACATTGTTGTTTAAATTGCGGTGATGTAATCTATAACCCTACATGTTGTGAAAAGAATACAACTGAAATGGTTTATAATGTTTGAGGAATGTGAAGAGTTTTCCCCAGTTAATTTGAACACAAACAAAAGTAGCCCAAGACTGTCATGCTTAGTCTGATAAAACAAACTAAAACCCAACAGAGCTGCTGCGTTGCGACTCAGTAGCTATAATCACTAAAGGGCTCCTCTGACACAGACATCAGCGTTTTGGCTGTTCAAGCGTGAGGATGGAGAAAAAGATTGTCCCAAAGGCTTTTTAATTTTAATAGGCATTTTAATTGTGATAGGAAACTGTTGGACATACTGATAGAAGAAGGTCTACATGAATATCTAGGCTATTGACTATTACTGGCTACATGGTGTACACACACACACACACACACACACACACACACATCCATGAAAATAATTTTACTTCTTTAATTATTTTTTCATTTTCTGAATATCACGATTTTATTTTCATTTGTTCCCCATAAAATCACTTTTTCTATTTAAATTATTGTTTTTATTGTTTTCAAATATAGAGATTTCATTCTCAATTTTTTTCAAAAAATCCCTTTTTCTTCTGTCAGATTTAATCACTGAACTGCATTTAGAAGAAGCCAAGACTGTATAGCTGCAGCATGGGAATGAACGAATGATACACGGATTAAAAACGAGCAGTTTTCCAGTTCATTTTTGTTTTTATGGACATAAAAAAAAACGGGAAAATGGAGGTCATTGTTTTGATTTTTCATTTTTGGTTTGAAAAGAAAACCCGGATAATCCATTTTTTCAATTTAAACCAGACCCTGGAAATTCATCTTTGAAGTCTTTATCCGTCTACAAGACACAGGACCGATGATAAGACTTGTGTAACTCCAGTAACACGACACAAGATGGAGACAGAGCTCCACGTCTCTCCACTGCTGCTGCTGGGCGGTAACGTGCAGGTACATACAGTAGGCCTACTACTGATACAGTCACTGGGAGTGACACATAGAGGTAGGCTAATTGAAAGTCAACTGTGTGCAGTGATTTGTAAGAGCTCCTTATTTTTACAATAATGAATGGACAACTATGGAGCTTCTACTGGATCTGCTGTGTTTGTGTTTTCTGGCTTTGACCGGGAAAATACGGTAAGAATTACTATGTTTGTAGATATTCATAAAGGTGATAGAAAGACAGACAGAACCTGGTGTTGTGTCAATTTTAAGGATCAAGAGCACGCTCTATGAACTATACTAATTATTAGCATCAGTAACACATGTAACCATTCACAGCTCAGGTTATTGATCTATTCCTCACAGACAGTGTTGTAATGTAACGGAGTACAAATACTTCGTTACTGTACTTAAGTAGAAATTTCACGTATCTGTACTTTACTTCGCTATTTAAATTTATGTCAACTTTCACTTTTACTCCACTACATTTCCTAGATAAAATGTATACTTTTACTCCGTTATATTTCCACTAAGCATCTTCGTTACTCGTTACTAAAAAATAAAATTAGAAGAAATGTGTGCGACTGCAATAAGGGAGGTTTGGCGAATCACTGCTCCTAGATTGCATTACGCACGCTCCGCACGCCGCGCGCTCTATTTCAGCGCTTGTTTGTTGCTAAAGGAGGAGGAGGACGCACAACTGAAACCGCCACGGAAGCATGAGCACCTACTGGAGGACCTCCCGTTATTGTAGACCACCAGGCTCGACATAAGCAATGGCCCGATGGCCCGGGGCCAGTAAAAACGCCGAGGTGTGTGCGTTACTTCACGCAGCACATGTACTGACTGGAAACGTTACCGAGGATTATTTACCGCCGATGGCGCAGATGAACTAACGCTACACTCGTTACTGTAAGTAGGTAGCCTACAATAAAACCTCCATGATTAAAGAGTCAATACTTATCAATAACCCACGTACCTGTTCTACAGGCAGAAACACGTAGAAACCATATCTCAGTCTGATCTGTCTGCGCTGTCCACTCTCGTCCACCGCGCTGTGCAAACACAGCTCTACTCTGAAACTCGACTTTACAAACAAGCTAAAATTAAAGATGTCAGTTTGTAGTCTGACTGTTTGTCTTAATTTGCAACCAATCTTGAACTTTGGACAAACTCTTGTAAACGTAGCTGCTGTCTAAACGAGCCATCCTCTCCGCTGGAGAGGTAAACCTATGGATGTATTTTAAGACCAAAACTAATACATGTGGCTACTTAATATGCACGTGAATGATGCGTTCTTCATTCTTGACGATCTTGCCGGTAGTATTATTTAGCAACAGAATTGTCTTATTTCAAATTAGGCATACAGGACTAATCTGAGATCATTTTCTAGTTAAGTAGCCTATCTAGTTATCATTAAGGATTTTCCATGTTTTTAGGGGTTTGCTTACTAATGTAAAAAATATAGCATTAATTTAGTAAGAAAGTGAAAATATCAAACAAGATGATGCGTATTAGGTATAATTTTATTTTCTTTATTTGAAAGTCCAGCCCCTGGAGTGTCTGCTTAAAAAAATTCTGGCCCTTGGAAAAATGTAGTTGATGACCCCTGGTCTAGCTTTTACTTCAAATACTTAAGTACATTAAATATCAGAAAATTACTTTTGATACTTAAGTACAGTATATATCAGATACTTTAATACTTTTACTTAAGTAATACTCTAAAAGGTAACTTTCACTTCTACCAAAGTCTTTTTGTAGTACGATACTTGTACTTTTACTCAAGTATTGCTTTCTAGTACTTTATACAACACTGCTCACAGATGACCTCAGGGTTTTTTAAAGTATATCAGATTTTGTCATGCAGTTGGTCTTTGACGTTGGGTGGAAATTGATGATTTGCCAAAAACTTGTTTGCCGTCCGTGGGGGGGTCGCAGCCTGTAAACTGTATCGACCAGTTTTTCAATTCCAAAGCTCACTTTGAAAACTATATTATAGCCCACCCAGAACTCTTTACTTGTTGAAATGCCCTTTTAAAAGATCAATTCAAGAAGTAAAAAGTTCTGGTTGGGTTATAATCAGTCAGATATCAGCCTGATGAATAAGAACAAACTCATTTTTACGCAGAAACAGCTTTTCAAAAACACGGTGGGACCTCACTTTTGTGCAAGTGCAAAAGTGCACTATATTGCCCCTCCTAAAGTACTTTTATTAGAGTTATAAAGAAAATGACATGCTTAATAGGAATGTAACGATACACTCAACTCACAATTCGATACTATTCTCGAGGTTAATGTCACAATGTGATTTTCTAACGAGTTTGTTACCGGAATGAGTTGCACACTGTCACGGAAGGAGCAGGAGTCAGGATGGAGGTAAGTGAAGTAGAACTTTATTATACAAAATCCAACAGGAGGAACAGAGAGCAGGTCCACAGGCAGCACTCCAACAGGTAGGAAATGAGAGCTAGTCTAAAAGTCATGACGCAAACATAAGACCAGACAAAGAGTGAATGTGCCTGTGCTGTTTATAAAGATGGTGGACTGATGAGGTGCAGGTGGTGAACTGATGATGTGGTATAATGAAGTGCAGGTGTGAGCGATCAGTGGTCTGATGAAGTGCAGGTGTGATTGATGAGTGCTGATGACAGTGAATGGGAATGCAAACAGAAAGTCCATGAAAAAACTGAAAGTCCATGAAAACCAACTGAAAGTCCATGAAAACCTGACACACACAAAGTAAGGATATTTGTTTTTACAAGTAAAACAACAGAGCAGAAAGTACAAAGATTAGAAAATAGAGCAATAAAATCAGTAGGGAAATAAGAGGGGGAAAAATACCTAAAATACATATATGTTGAGATTGCAAGCTAACAGACTACATAAATAAATAGTTTTAGTGCTGACATGAATATGTATTTACCATCCATTATTTTAGCTGCTTAGTAAAAGACGTATATGTGTTTAATTGTCTGATATGGTCTGAGATTGAGTTCCACTCTCTTGACCCTCTGACGGACCAGGCTGACTGACTAAAATAACACAATGTCCTCTTGATGATTGATTCAGCATCAGTTCTTCTGTAAATGTCAATCAATCAATCAACAAGTGGCAGTGGAGCTAGGTTGTGTGAGTGACTTTATATACTAAGCCCAAGTTTACATTTTGTAGGTCTTCCCAGCTTAAAGGCTGGTCTTTTTTTAAATTGATCAGTTCATGTAAGTGCAGCTGCACAACGTGCAAAAGAACTGGATGAGATGATTATTGATCAGTGTGGTGATTGATAAATAGACTCTCAGCCAATTACATCACTGTTTTTTCATCAACATTTTTTATTTTATTTCCTGCAGGTTCAAGTCCAAAGACAAAGAAGCATATATATATATATATATATATATATATACATATATACATATATATATATACATATATATATATACATATACATATATACATATACATATATACATATATATATATACATACATACAGATATATATATATATATACACATACATATATACATATGTATATATATATATATATATATATACACATACATATATACATATATATATATATATATATATATATATATATATATATATATATATATATATATATATATATACATACACACGTGTGTGTGTAATATGTTTACCTCATTATTTGAAATACACCAAGTCAAGTTTAACATAAAAATCCAACAACAGATTTTTTAAAATCTTTTATTGTATCTAAATGTAGCACTTTCAGTTGGTGCAGTTGCATGACTCTTTTGGGGTTGTTTCCACGTGGCTGAATGCATTTTTTGTAACTTGTTTTGGATAAAAGCTAATATCTGAGACAAATAAATCTTATTCAGTCTATTGTCTGTCTCTAACATTCATTAAATACTTTACGTTTTCAACATCAGTTAGTCAGTTTTTTTGTTATTAAGAAAAACTTTAGATATTCAGGTTGTAGTACTTCCAAGCACCATGAGCTATATATTTTAAAGGTCCCATGGCATGAAAATTTCACTTTATGAGGTTTTTTAACATTAATATGAGTTCCCCCAGCCTGTCTATGGTCCCCCAGTGGCTAGAAATGGTGATAGGTGTAAACCGAGCCCTGGGTATCCTGCTCTGCCTTTGAGAAAATGAAAGCTCAGATGAGCCGTTTTGGAAGATACCTCATAACAAGCAAGGTTACCTCCCCTTTCTCTGCTTTGCCTGCCCAGAGAATTTGGCCCACCCATGAGAGAGAGACATCATGGCTTTCAAACGAGAAAAGTGGCAGTTGGTCAAGGCCACACCGCCACCCTCCACCTGGCCCCTCCCACTCTCCTCCTCAATAGCTTCAGACAGAAATGGCACATCCTAAGGAAAGCTCATTGTGGGACTGGCTCTAGTGGCTGCAGTTCTGCACCAAAGCTGAGTTTCGGGAAAGAGACTTCAGATACAGTATTAGGGGACCACTAAGGTCTATATAAAAGAGACTTCAGATACAGTATTAGGGGACCACTAAGGTCTATATAAAAGCATCCAAAGAGCACCATGTCATGGGACCTTTAAATGACAAAATATGAGACTTTGTTGAACTGTTTCTTGAACTTGAAAGAATTCTTTTAACAGATATGTTTTAGGCCTTTACTGTGTACCTCAGCAGACTATTGTAATGAACCATTTGTACATATAGCTACTAGGGGTGTGACGAGACACTCGCTCACGAGACAAGACGAGACACGAGATTGGGGTCACGAGAGCGAGACGCGATTTTAACACTAATTTAAAGAAAACTTCAGTTAAGAAATATGACTGGGAAAAATAGTCTTTACTCAGAGAACCAAGGTTACAAGCTAGGGGTGTGACGAGACGCTTACTCCACGAGACGAAACACATCACGAGATTGGGTTCATGAGAACGAGACGAGATTTCCGTCGAGGTGAAAAGTTGTCTCGTGGCGATGTGATGTCAGCGTGATGGAGCGTGGAATTACTATTGAAGATCCCCCTGCCACTTTTAAATCATTTGTGTGGCAACATTTTGGTTTTCCTGCGGAAATAATAAACGGCGAAAGAGTGACAGACAAGACGAACACAATATGTAAACATTGTAAGAAAGAAATGCCGTATACCGCGGCTAACACGAGCACTATGCAAAAACACTTACAGCACCACCACAGCTCTCTACTAACTACTGCACCTAGTAGTACGGCATTTCTTTCTTACAATGTTTAAATATTGTGTTCGTCTTGTCTGTCACTCTTTCACTCTTTTCACCTCGACGAGAAATCTCGTCACGCGAGATCTCGCGAGATCTCGTAAAACGAGATCTCGTCACACCCTTAATAGCTACAATCTATTACCGTCAGCACCACATTGACTGCTGCAGTATAAGAGCATGACGATTGTCATAGGGAGAAGGTCGGGGGGATGTTTGGGTCCTAAAACACAGGGCTATTAAACGGGGGAGCTCAGATCGTGTCCTGGGGAAAACACAAGACTTTTACCCAGTAAACAAGTGTTTGTTGGTATGCCAGTGTCAGAAACCAAGCAGTAAGACAATGAGGAGAACAGGAGTTTTTGTTGAAAAGTGGGTTTTTATTTTACCCCAAAAAATGCTAAAACAATATAAACCAAGAACTTAATATCTATGCCTATACAAGAAGTAAACACAATCTAACTTTACTCAAAAATAGCAACAACGAAACAAGATATAAACTCAACAAACTGATCTAACTGAGTGAGACAAAAGGGGACGTATATACTGGCTTGGCCAAACCAAATTACACACATGGGGAATACCAACATGGACATAACTACAACTAGTACAAAGAAAACCAAACTTAACCTAAATCGGGGGCATGCTCCATTTATGGCAGCTATTTGCACTATTCTTTAAGCCATTTTATTAACTGTTCTCCAACTGTCTTCATCATTCTGAAACCAGAACACAACTTATGTTGAGGATGACTTATTGTCACTTCTGCAACCCCTTTATTACACATTTTCACTCTCCCAACGCATAGAATATGGACACTAGGTCATGTGCCTTTGGCGTTTCTTTTTCACGCTAAAAGTCTCCTTTAGCGCCGGGACTCTTGATGTCACTTAAGTCGCTCTGGGTCGGGACGTAGTGACTGACATGTGGCACAAGAACAGGACAGTTAGGTTTAAGAAAAGATGGTGGGTGGGGTTACAAAATGTACGTTTCAGTGACACGCAGAACCAGAATGGGACATGAACTCCTGGGGAAAAGTCCTGTGATGTTTCACCAATCCACCACCCTAACAGAAGACAGAAACAAACCACATTTGTGAATACATTTGATGACATGTCAGAAACATGCATAAACAGAGCCCCATAAACCTGTTGGCCCAGTGCATAATTGTGTTAGGAAGTAATGTTACTCACACAACATGGCTCATTCTTTTGCTTCTCAGCTGATAAAATGATGCTGGATAAACATGTATGGCAGTTTTAGAGCAATTAAGTTAAATAGTCCTAGTGAAGTTGAAATTAGTTGAGCTACTGCACAGTCTCCCCATGTAACTCCCTGCCAGCTGTCAGTAACCTTACTGGTTTGAGATTTGTTGTGAATTTTGTTTTTTTTATCTGTGACTGTTTGAGCAGAAGTGAAAAACCTACAAATGTGCTAAACAGTTCTAGCCTGGATGCCAGCCGAACTTAGCCCCGCCCACAACATTTGAGGTCGGGAAATTCAGTCTGGACTTGATCCGTTGTGGAGCAACTGTGCTCGAACCAGAGCTGTTCGGACCAATCAAATTGTCAGGCCGGGATTTATACGATGATGGACAGATGATCAACAGTAACGTAATCAACCACGTCACCAAAGAGCGCTTGGGTTGAATTTGTTTACAACACAGATGGCTGCCGCTGGAGAATCGAGATGTGTAGAGTCCACCATTGTGTCTGTTATAGATAGATAAAAGATATCAACAGCGCATTAATTTAAAAAACAAACAGAACCGCGATTATGTATTCACATTGCCACACCCTTAGGCACGACACGGAAACTGCCGTCTCTGCCTCTGCTCTGTCAAAGCCTGCCTTTGATTTGCAGCTTCTGTGACCTCTGTCTCCGTTGCTCTGATTGGTTGTAGGTCTATCCAATTGAGTGCAGAGGCATTTTCTTTCCTGGTTCAGTTGAAATATGCTCCATAATCACAGCCCAATGGAGCAGCATCAGACTCAGATTCTGACTAGAATCTGAGTATGACCACGTCAGGCTAAAACCGTTCACTGTCGTGAGCGAGTTTCGAAAGTGCTACAGTGTCTGTAGCAGTGTAGCTTGAAGCTGAAGTTCTCAAATTGGGGTCCAGGGACACCAAAGGGTCCTTAAGGGGAGTCAACAGGGTCTCCTACAAAATATCTCACTGCAACACATTCAACACTGTGCACTGTTTACATATTTTTAATAACTTTGAATTTAGATTAAATATATACTAAGAATAATTATTTATCGAAGAATGGACAAAATCACTTATCTTAAAAGTCTGTTTACTTACAAGTAGAGTCAGTTTACAGCACTTCAGTTGGGAGCCAAGTTAGTTATTCAGTTCATGCAATCAGTATTTTTCTTCTTATCTTTGGTCAGGCTCGGCATTTCCTCAGTGATACATCCTGTGCTCGTTACACTAAAAATAGATATTCAAAAGCAGCTTTGGTCATTGTTCTATAATCATCCAGGTTTTGGACTTTGGACTGGGCTTTAGACTTTTTTTTTTAACTTGTCATGCAACACAACACACTCACTTCTCCACTGTTTATCTGCATGTCCAGTATGTTGCAAACACACACATGTACTCCAAAATTTGGAAGAATAAATATAGAGCAGCAAAGTGACGGTGCTGCGGAGGAGGGTCTGGCTAGTCCACCCAGCATTCTGGTATAGGAGTAAAACGTGCACTGGTTTATTGGCATTTCTTTAAACCAATCACAATCATCTTTGGCGGCGCTAAGCTCCGGATGGAGCAACAGTGCCTCTGCAAAATAGCCTCGGGAAGGAACTTGTTTTGGTGGAACGTGTGTACGTTCAAAAGTAGTTTTAGTCGTGCAACAGAAAACTCAGATTGGACAGATAGTCTAGCTAGCTGTCTGGATTTTTGTCTGGATCCTGCAGAGATCTGAGGAGCAGTTAACCATAGTCCTCATAAATCCACCGGAGGTTAGAACGGCAACACAAAGAAAGAGCAAGGTAACGGACATCCGGCCGAAAATGAGGGCCATCCGGCAGAATTTCTGGTGGCAATGGAGGAATCCTGTAAATTAAGCATCGTCGATATAGACTAGGGCTGCTGTCTCAGAAACTGACCAAGAAAGTCAAACCACTTTTATTCTTGTAAGAGCCATTTTGGATTATGTTTTTTGTTTGTTTGGTTTCAACCTCCCACCACTGGGGGCAGTGGTTCACTGTCAATTACGAGGTATTATAATCAAGCGGTAACTGCACTCAGGTGTTGCACTGAATGGAGAAGCAAATAGTTGTTGGACCGTGTGGTATATGCATGCTACGTTTACATTTATTTATGAGTGAAAAGTGGTACAGGAACGAAGTGGCTGTATTTTGTTTAATTACAAACGTTAAGAAATAAATTGTGTTGTCATTCCATGGTGGCATTCTTCTGAATGGCAAAGGGGTCATACATTTAAGTAATAAAACTGCCTCCCTGAGGACATCGTTGGACACTCGTTGGATTGAGCTGTCATTTACCTGATGACATCGCTGGATGTGTGTTGCTGGAACACCAGCTGAGCGCATCCTTACCTGTTGTACACCGGAGCTTTTGGAGCTGCTGGTGGCCAGTGGAACAAGACGTCAGACAACAGCTGTATGCTGGCCAATGAGGTATGTGTGCACACTTAACTTTGCGCATCAAATCCAAACACAAAAAAACAGCGTAATGCTTTGTTATAAACTGGCGTTGCTAACAATGTCTAACCTGGCTAATGTAAACAATGAAAATCCGAACCCATTCAACTCGGGTGTGACGTCATCCCCAACTTTGGCTCCCGAGTTCCGAGGTAAATGGAGCAGGGATGTATTGGAGTGTAAAGTAGGCTACGGGCTCTACCCGGTGACCCACCGGGATAAGAAGATCGATGCTACATCTCAGCCTTTACTATTCTTCTAAACGCAAAAGTGACAAATGATTGTCTTAAAAGCAAACAACTGTAATAAAATGCAAAATATTTTAAAAAATTAATGAATGACCATTTGTACACAGTATTTCACACTTCATAGCATGACTGCAAACTTTGTACTTTGGACTGATTACAAGAATACAAAACTTATAAGAGCATCATCATGTTGATCTGGTCCTCTCTGCTCTACACACCTCTGGAACAGGAATACTCTACAAGTCTTACAAACAGTTAGAACTGCAAGACAAAATCAATGAGCATATACATTGTGATATAACACAAGCATAAAATAACTGAAAACTAAATAAATGTTTCCAGCAACACAGACATTATCAAAGCCTCTTTCCTTCATTAGTGAACGACGTTCCTTCTTCCGAGTTGAAGCTGCAGGAAAAAAGACAAAACAATAATAAAGAACATTATGATAAACTTTCTTGATCATGTTGAGGCTGCACAATCACAGTTTTACTGCTAACACATTTATTTTTGGTGGCTGATCTACACAGAGTTGCCCCCTCCACAAAGTAAAAAAGAACAAAGTATAACATTTGTTTCTGTTTGGAAATAAAGTTAATGTTAATGTACAAACACAAACCAGAATAGCAGGTGCACTTGGTGACGCCTACTGCTTTGTGTGTGTTGCTGAGTGATGAGAATGGAGTCCCACATATAGGCTACCTTTAACCTTTTATTTATTCAGGGAAGGTTCACTGAGAGGAAACCTCTCTTTTGCAGGAACGCCCTGATCACATTCACACAGTTACACATTCATACCTGGAAGCTGCCCGGTAGCTACAACCACAGTCTAATCTGCTGACCACTGAGCAGCTAAAACTACCTTAAAAACTGCATAAAAGTTAAGTTGACTTTCTTTGGTTTGTTTTTTAGGAAAACAAAATGCAGATGCATCTCTCAGCAACATCAGGCAGTGTGCACACTCAGATTTAATCTACTACAGACTGCTGATATTTCATTAAGAAATGTGAAACTGACACCCTCGATGAGTTCAAAGTTTTCATCATGTTTGTTCAGATGCAGCAGCTAGATAACAAGGTGGAGACCAGGCTCCAGTCCTTTAATGAGAGGACATATTTAACTGGTTCATCAAAGTACTCACCAATAACAAGCTTAATGTGGAACATTATAGTTGTCTCATTGAATGAAAAACTCTCCACTGTCAGCCCTCATCGTATTTCTGATGATTATGGAGGCGTTGCCTTGTTCCAATTTATCTGAAAAATGTGAGACTTGACCTTTGAACTGCTCACTCTGACCTGGACGCCCATCACTGTAAAGATCACCATTATCATACAGGAACACCTTCTGATCATCATCTTTGTTAGTTTTCCTTAAATAACTTTTTTTCTTCTGAATATTACGAAGTTATTGTTATTTTTTCATAAAATTACTTTTTCTTCTGTCAAATGTAACCACTGAACTGCATTCAGAGGAAGCATCTCTCTGCTGGTGAGTGACGTCATGGCGCCCTCTGGTGGACACCAGCAGGAACTACAAGCAGAACGACAGAAAACACACATTAAAACATGTTTACAATTTTTATTATTTTTATTTAAATGTTTTGATCTTATACACTGATGAGACTTTTTAAAGTAAATTTAAATATATTGTATGTATTTATATTGTAACCCAATATCCCTTTTATTTTGATCAATTATTTAAATGAATTGTTTTAAATACTTAATCAATAATACTTATTAAAACAAACGGACATAGTATTGCAAAAGAAATACTGAAAATTAAACAAATATGAATGTAAAAAGTGGGGTCAGTGTATAAGATTAAAACATTCAGATTAAAATAATAAAAACTGTAAACATGTTTTAAGGTGTGTATTTGTTTTCTGTCACTCTGCTTGTAGTTCCTGCTGTTGTCCACCAGAGGGCACCATGACACCACTCACCAGCAGAGAGATGCTTTTTGGTTTTTGATGTAAATTGTATTACATTATTACAACTTTTTTCGTTTAATCAGTTTTTCTTTAAACATTTTTTCATTTTCTGCACATCATGATTTTATTCAAATTTTTTTCTCCATTAAATGACTCTTTTTTTTTTTTTTTTTTTTTACTTTTTTTTTTCTAAATATTAAGATTTTATTCTTAATTCTTTTCATGAATTCCCTTTTTCTTCTTAAAATGTTTTTTCATTTCTGAATATAACGATTTTCTTCTTGATTTTCTCATAATTACTTTCTGTTCTTAATTATTTATATATAATATAATTATATATAATTTATATTTATATATAAATAATGTATTTATTTTCTGAATTTTAAGATTACATTTTTTCTTTTCATGAAATTACGTTTTTCTACAATTGATATTTTCTTTTGAATATAACGATTTTATTGTTATCTTTTGATAAAATCCTTTTTCAGATTTAACCACTGAACTGCATTAAAGTGCTCATATTATGCTTTTTGACTTTTCCCTTTTCCTTTATTGTGTTAAATATATTTTTGTGCAATAAAAAAAAATGTTATAGGTTTACAAAGTAAAAAAGCCCAAAGTCCACCCCAAAGGGACTTACCATTTCCAACAGAAAACACTGTTCACAAATTGCTCCAAACAGCTCTATTGTAGTCCAGCCTTTACTTCAGAGACAGACGTGGTGTAACACACGTTATAATGCTCGCCTAGCTGCTAGAAAGGATAATCTGTTTTCTTTCCGATTTAAACCAATTCATCAGACCCTGGAAATTCATCTTTGACGTCTTTATCCATCTACAAGACACGAGACCGATGATAAGACTTGTGTAACTCCAGTAACACGACACAAGATGGCGACAGAGCTCCGAGTGCTGCTCCTTCTCTTAATACATCCATGCTGCTGCTGGGCAGTAACGTGCAGGAACATGCTACTGATACAGTCATTGGGAGTGACAAATAGAGGTAGGCTAAGTGAAAGTAAAAGGTGTGCAGTGATTTGTAAGAGCTCCTTATTTTAACAATAATGAATGGACAACTATGAAGCTTTTTCTGGATCTGCTGTGTTTGTGTCTTCTGGGTTTGACCTGGAAAACACTTTGTGATGAAAAGGGTAAGAACGACTAACTTAGATGTAACTGTAGATATGAAGACAGATAGACAGACCGGGTGTGTCAATTTTAAGGATCAAGAGCACGCTCTATGGACTATACTAATTATTAGTATCAGTAACACATGTAACCATTCACAGCTCAGGTTATTGATCTACTCCTCACATATGACCTCTGTGTTTTTTAAATCATAAGTCAATCTCAAGTAATCTTAAAGGGGTGATAGAATGATAGGGTATTTCACACTGTTCCTTAAGGTCTCCTAACAGGGTATGTAACATTGGTTGGGCAGAAAATTCCGCTTGCTATTTTATGGGCCCTTAACTACCCTGTGAATATGACCCTATTTGTAACAAGAGCTTTTCTTCCAAATATATGCTCATGAATATTTAGATGAGCGAACCACATACAAACACATTGGTGACTAAACAGCAGGTCTCATATTTCAGACACTGCAATGTTTCATTACTAAATTCACTTCTGAGACATTTTTTACAATAATTGATGTCTAATTGCAAATTTGGTAAGACGTGTCAGACTTCAGGAGGTCCACACAGTCTGATGAGAAAGCGGCCGCCTCCATACCCAGGAGAAAGTCACCGTTTCTGGGTTACTGGACAACCGGGGCTCGGGGCCCTGCAGAGCTGGCCGGCTGCCGGCATAACTATAGTATATTAACAGTTTGAATTTTGTCACGCCACTTATATAACATCTACTCTAAGGTCTTATAAAGCTAACACTTGTGTCCGATTTCAATTTAATGTATTTTTGTGAATAGGAGGGGTTTAGTTAGCTGCTAGTTTCCATTCAATCCTATGGGTAGCTAAAGATTGAGGCTAGCTAGCTAGCTACACTTTCTGCATAACTATAATATATTTACAGTTTGAATTTCGTCATGACACTTATATACAGTGCCTTGCGAAAGTATTCGGCCCCCTTGAACTTTTCGACCTTTTGCCACATTTCAGGCCTCAAACATAAAGATATAAAACTGTAATTTTTTGTGAAGAATCAACAACAAGTGGGACACAATCATGAAGTGGAACGAAATTTATTGGATATTTCAAACCTTTTAAACAAATAAAAAACTGAAATATTGGGGCAAATTATACTCAGCCCCCTTAAGTTAATACTTTGTAGCGCCACCTTTTGCTGCGATTACAGCTGTAAGTCGTTTGGGGTATGTCTCTATCAGTTTTGCACATCGAGAGACTGACATTTTTGCCCATTCCTCCTTGCAAAACAGCTCGAGCTCAGTGAGGTTGGATGGAGAGCGTTTGTGAACAGCAGTTTTCAGTTCTTTCCACAGATTCTCGATTGGATTCAGGTCTGGACTTTGACTTGGCCATTCTAACACCTGGATATGTTTATTTGTGAACCATTCCATTGTAGATTTTGCTTTATGTTTTGGATCATTGTCTTGTTGGAAGACAAATCTCCGTCCCAGTCTCAGGTCTTTTGCAGACTCCATCAGGTTTTCTTCCAGAATGGTCCTGTATTTGGCTCCATCCATCTTCCCATCAATTTTAACCATCTTCCCTGTCCCTGCTGAAGAAAAGCAGGCCCAAACCATGATGCTGCCACCACCATGTTTGACAGTGGGGATGGTGTGTTCAGGGTGATGAGCGGTGTTGCTTTTACGCCAAACATAACGTTTTGCATTGTTGCCAAAAAGTTCGATTTTGGTTTCATCTGACCACAGCACCTTCTTCCACATGTTTGGTGTGTCTCCCAGGTGTCTCCCAGGTTTAAACGACACTTTTTATGGATATCTTTAAGAAATGGCTTTCTTCTTGCCACTCTTCCATAAAGGCCAGATTTGTGCAGTATACGACTGATTGTTGTCCTATGGACAGAGTCTCCCACCTCAGCTGTAGATCTCTGCAGTTCATCCAGAGTGATCATGGGCCTCTTGGCTGCATCTCTGATCAGTCTTCTCATTGTATGAGTTGAAAGTTTAGAGCGACGGCCGGGTCTTCGTAGATTTGTAGTGGTCTGATACTCCTTCCATTTCAATATTATCGCTTGCACAGTGCTCCTTGGGATGTTTAAAGCTTGGGAAATCTTTTTGTATCCAAATCCGGCTATAAACTTCTCCACAACAGTATCTCGGACCTGCCTGGTGTTTTCCTTGTTCTTCATGATGCTCTCTGCGCTTTACACGGACCTCTGAGACTATCACAGAGCAGGTGCATTTATACGGAGACTTGATTACACACAGCTGGATTCTATGTATCATCATTAGTCATTTAGGTCAACATTGGATCATTCAGAGATCCTCACTGAACTTCTGGAGAGAGTTTGCTGCACTGAAAAAAAAGGGGCTGAATAATTTTGCACGCCCACTTTTTCAGTTTTTTATTTGTTAAAAAAGTTTGAAATAGCCAATGAATTTCGTTCCACTTCATAATTGGGACCCACTTGTTGTTGATTCTTCACAAAAAATTACAGTTTTATATCTTTATGTTTGAGGCCTGAAATGTGGCAAAAGGTCGAAACATTCAAGGGGGCCGAATACTTTCGCAAGGCACTGTAACAGCTACGCTAAGGTCTTACGAAGCTAACGCTTGTGTCTGTTTTCAGTTTAATGCATGTTTGTGAATTTTTGGGGTTTAGTTAGCTACTGGTGTCCCTTCAATCCTATGGGTAAAGATCACGGCTAGCTGCAGGCACTGGAGGGGCATCGGCATTTAGTAGTCCAGTAACCCAGAAACAGTGACTTTGCGTGGGTATGGAGTGCCGCGGGCTTCCGGTCGTGACTGAGATCCATTTAGCTCAGTGGTTCCCAACCTGGGGTCCAGGCACCCCTCAGGGGGGCGGCAAAGATCACAGGGGGGGCGCAAGTCTTTATCTGGTTTGAGGTAAAAAAAAAAATATTTGCACATGTTGAACAAATTATGATAATACACTAGAATATATAATGTATACAAAAGTCTGTATGAGCTTTTCTTAGACATGAGTAGGGGGGGGGGGGCGCCAAGGAAAAAAGGTTGGGAACCACTGATTTAGCTCACAGCGAGCCGGGTTCTATGAAGGAGGACACTTCGGGTGGCGAGGCAGCACCGGCCGCTGTCACGTTAGCCTGCTGAGCTCCTGCTGAACTGTGACACACAGTCGAAAAAAATTTGCAATGAGCCATCAATTTTTGTAAAACGGTTCATATTTGACATCTACATAGTTGATTTCTCGCATAAAAAAGTCTCAGAAGTGAATTTAGTAACTAAATAGCGGACCTCTGGAGATCTGCGTGACCTAGCTAGATTAAGAAGACTAAGCTGACCTCAGGTCAGTGGTGTAGCCTATGCAAATGTTGGGGCGTGACTAGGAGTTGAGGAGTTGACGTCAACTTTTAGCTTTGTTGAGATTCGCCCGTTTTCAGCAGCCATTTCAAATTGTGAGATTTGCCGAGGAAAGAGGTGTCAATGGGATTTTGAGGTTCTATGTATGTCCTATTTACCCTCCAAACGGTTGTTATTCAACTATGACAGGGTAAAATCGGTTTTGTATTCTATCACCCCTTTTAAGTAGGTATAAACCTTTATTTTTTGTAACATTTAAATAATTTTCAATTTAAAAAAAACTCCATAAAAAAGCCTTTCTTTTATGTCATTTTTCAGTTTTTCAAGAATCGGTTAGGAATCGGAATCGTTTTAAAAGTACCAGTTCGGCATCAAAATCGTAAAAATCCAAACGGTACCCAACCCTAGTAACATGTCTGCTTCCTCTGTCTGTCCCTGTGTCTTCTCTGGACTGTAGTCCTGTATCAGGGCTTTGACCTGGCCAATGCTCTGGATAACTTTGACGACAGTGGACCACGTAAGTACAATAAAACTCCATTCACCCGTTTAAATGTTTAACGGATAGTAATTACCGATATTTTGAAGTGCAGTTGTCTGAGCTAGCTGTTAGCTACAGTAGATGGTGGTCGGCACGCCCCCCAGCTTGGAGAAGCAGGCAGCATTAGCGACACGGAAGCTTAGCAATGTCCTGCTGTGGACAGGGGCAGAATTGAAGCAGATAGGAGACATACCTCTTTGAACTTTAACAGCCACTGAATACCATACTTAATATTGAAATAATTTTTGAAGACCATGTCTAATCTGAATTTATTTGTTCTGAATTCACCTCTTTGAAATTAAAATACGGTAATTCTTGGTTTTACATGTAAAAAACTTAAATTTCAGTATAAATTTCTCAATGGCCACAAATAAAAAAATGTTTAAAAAGAAATTCCACTTTCTAAATTTCCCTAAAATTCTATATTTTTTACTCAGATTCTATCGAGTTAGCTATGGACAATCATTTCATTAATCACGATTAAATATTTTGAATCGAGTGACAGCCCTAATGATTATATAGATATAGGTCATAATTCATCTTTCACTTTCACAACAGCGACCCCCCCACCAAAGCCAGCAAAGCCAGCCGAGCCAACTGGAGGAACGGGAGGAGGTAAGAACCACAGCAGCTACTCATACACTGATCATTTCATTCTATAATAATTATATCTTATGATGTAATACAACAGCATCTTAACCAGGATCATTTCTCCTAGTATGAACCACTGGAAACCAGTGAACACAGGAAATACTGTTGTTCAGAAAGCATTTTACATTCATACATTAGACTTTTTTTAAACTATTTTCCTCTGCAACACAGTCTTAAATTTTGTGCTATGACAGGTTTTAGACACGCCTTATAAACCTGTGTGAAACATTTGACAGCGCACTGATCACAACTGAAGTCAGTGGATCCGTCATCACAATAGTCTGGATCAACGGAAGTTTATTTAATTAAATTTATTATACAGGAAAATGTAAAAGCAACAATTAAGGTAATAAATAAACGGGCCCTGACTGAGTTTAAAAACTGGCAGGCCCTCTTGGACACTATCTGAGAGGGTTTTCTCCTGTGCAGGACATGCCATAAGTCAGGAGAGGTGTAGTATATTGCCAGAGAAGGCAAATATAGTCATTTTTCTGCAAAAGAACTGCTAAAGTTTGAAGCTGGTTGGCATACCAACTCAACATTTATTTTGTTGTTACTTGTTAATAGTGTAACTGTTATTTGATAAATTATTGTAGTTGTGTGTTAGGTGACTGGTTTACTTATTATATATTTAAATACTTTAAAACGTTAATATAGTGTTCAATTTAAATCATTTTCAATAAAAAAAAAACTCCATAAAAAATCCTTTCTTTTATTTCATTTTTCAGTTTTTCAAGAATCGGTTTAGGAATCAGTTAGGAATCGCAATAGTTTTAAAAGTACCGGTTCGGCGTGAAATAGCCAATGAATTCGTACCACTTCATAATTGGTACCCACTTGTATGTCTGTTTCTTCCTTGACGTAGTCTTATATCTTTAGGGTTTGAGGCCTGAAATGTGGCCGAAGGTCAAAAGCTCTGGATAACTTTGACGACAGGGCACGCAAGTACAATAAAACTCCATACACCCGTTTAAATGTTTAACGGATAGTAATTACCGATATTTTGAAGTGCAGTTGTCTGAGCTAGCTGTTAGCTACAGTAGATGGTGGTCGGCACGCCCCCCAGCTTGGAGAAGCAGGCAGGAGTAGCGACACGGAAGCTTAGCAATGTCCTGCTGTGGACAGGGGCAGAATTGAAGCAGATAGGAGACATACCTCTTTGAACTTTAACAGCCACTGAATACTTAATATTGAAATATTTTTTGAAGACCATGTCTAATCTGAATTTATTTGTTCTAAATTCACCTCTTTGAAATTAAAATACGGCAATTCTTGGTTTTACATGTAAAAAAAACTAAATTTCAGTATAAATTTCTTAATGGCCACAAATAAAAAATTTTTTAAAAAGAAATTCCACTTTCTAAATTTCCCCAAAATTCTATATTTTTTACTCAGATTTGATCGAGTTAGCTATGGACAATCATTTGATTAATCACGATTAAATATTTTCAATCGAGTGACAGCCCTAATGATTATATAGATATAGGTCATAATTCATCTTTCACTTTCACAACAGCGACCCCCCCACCAAAGCCAGCCAAGCCAGCCGAGCCAACTGGAGGAACGGGAGGAGGTAAGAACCACAGCAGCTACTCATACACTGATCATTTCATTCTATAATAATTATATCTTATGATGTAATACAACAGCATCTTAACCAGGATCATTTCTCCTAGTATGAACCACTGGAAACCAGTGAACAAAGGAAATACTGTTGTTCAGAAAGCATTTTACATTCATTGATTTTAATTTTTTTAAACTATTTTCCTCTGCAACACAGTCTTAAATTTTGTGCTATGACAGGTTTTAGACACAACTTATCAACCTGTGTGAAACATTTGACAGCGCACTGATCACAACTGAAGTCAGTGGATCCATACGTCAATAGTCTGGATCAATGGAAGTTTATTTAATTTCATTTCATTTATTATACAGGAAAATTTTAAAGCAACAATTAAGGTGCAATATAAAACGGGCCTGACTCAGTTTAAAACTATTTGAGCAGGTTTTGTTCTGCAGGACATCCATAAGTCAGTGAGTACAGTATTTTGACAGAGAAGGCAAATATAGCATTTTTGGCAAAAGAACTTATGTTTGAAGCTGGTTGACATGTACCAACTAAACATTTATGATACGAATATAACTGTTATTTGTTAAACTAGAACTGTGTGTTAGGTGACTGGTTTACTTATTATATATTTAAGTAATTTAAAACATTAATATATTGTTCAATTTAAATCATTTTCAATTTTAAAAAATCTCCATAAAAAAGCCTTTCTTTTATTTCATTTTTCAGTTTTTCAAGAATCGGTTTAGGAATCAGTTAGGAATCGCAATAGTTTTAAAAGTACCGGTTCGGCATGGAATCGTAAAAATCCAAACGGTGCCCAACCCTAGTAACATGTCTGCTTCCTCTGTCTGTCCCTGTGTCTTCTCTGGACTGTAGTCCTGTATCAGGGCTTTGACCTGGCCGATGCTCTGGATAACTTTGACGACAGTGGACCACGTAAGTACAATAAAACTCCATTCACCCGTTTAAATGTTTAACGTATAGTAATTACCGATATTTTGAAGTGCAGTTGTCTGAGCTAGCTGTTAGCTACAGTAGATGGTGGTCGGCACGCCCCCCAGCTTGGAGAAGCAGGCAGCATTAGCGACACGGAAGCTTAGCAATGTCCTGCTGTGGACAGGGGCAGAATTGAAGCAGATAGGAGACATACCTCTTTGAACTTTAACAGCCACTGAATACTTAATATTGAAATAATTTTTGAAGACCATGTCTAATCTGAATTTATTTGTTCTGAATTCACCTCTTTGAAATTAAAATACGGTAATTCTTGGTTTTACATGTAAAAAAAACTAAATTTCAGTATAAATTTCTCAATGGCCACAAATAAAAAGATTTTTTTAAAAGAAATTCCACTTTCTAAATTTCCCCAAAATTCTATATTTTTTACTCAGATTCGATCGAGTTAGCTATGGACAATCTTGATTTAATCACATTACAATATTTTCAATCGAGTGACAGCCCTAATGATTATATAGATATAGGTCATAAATCATCTTTCACTTTCACAACAGCGACCCCCCCACCAAAGCCAGCAAAGCCAGCCGAGCCAACTGGAGGAACGGGAGGAGGTAAGAACCACAGCAGCTACTCATACACTGATCATTTCATTCTATAATAATTATATCTTATGATGTAATACAACAGCATCTTAACCAGGATCATTTCTCCTAGTATGAACCACTGGAAACCAGTGAACACAGGAAATACTGTTGTTCAGAAAGCATTTTACATTCATACATTAGACTTTTTTTAAACTATTTTCCTCTGCAACACAGTCTTAAATTTTGTGCTATGACAGGTTTTAGACACGCCTTATAAATCTGTGTGAAACATTTGACAGCGCACTGATCACAACTGAAGTCAGTGGATCCGTACGTCAATAGTCTGGATCAACGGAAGTTTATTTAATTAATTTTATTATACAGGAAAATGTAAAAGCAACAATTAAGGTACAATATAAACGGGCCTGACTGAGTTTAAAAACTGGCAGGCCTCTTGGACACTATCTGAGAGGGTTTTCTCTTGTGCAGGACATGCCATAAGTCAGGAGAGGTGTAGTATATTGCCAGAGAAGGCAAATATAGTCATTTTTCTGCAAAAGAACTGCTAAAGTTTGAAGCTGGTTGGCATACCAACTCAACATTTATTTTGTTGTTACTTGTTAATAGTGTAACTGTTATTTGATAAATTATTGTAGTTGTGTGTTAGGTGACTGGTTTACTTATTATATATTTAAATACTTTAAAACGTTAATATATTGTTCAATTTAAATCATTTTCAATAAAAAAAAAACTCCATAAAAAATCCTTTCTTTTATTTCATTTTTCAGTTTTTCAAGAATCGGTTTAGGAATCAGTTAGGAATCGCAATAGTTTTAAAAGTACCGGTTCGGCATGGAATCGTAAAAATCCAAACGGTACCCAACCCTAGTAACATGTCTGCTTCCTCTGTCTGTCCCTGTGTCTTCTCTGGACTGTAGTCCTGTATCAGGGCTTTGACCTGGCCGATGCTCTGGATAACTTTGACGACAGTGGACCACGTAAGTACAATAAAACTCCATTCACCCGTTTAAATGTTTAACGGATAGTAATTACCGATATTTTGAAGTGCAGTTGTCTGAGCTAGCTGTTAGCTACAGTAGATGGTGGTCGGCACGCCCCCCAGCTTGGAGAAGCAGGCAGGAGTAGCGACACGGAAGCTTAGCAATGTCCTGCTGTGGACAGGGGCAGAATTGAAGCAGATAGGAGACATACCTCTTTGAACTTTAACAGCCACTGAATACTTAATATTGAAATAATTTTTGAAGACCATGTCTAATCTGAATTTATTTGTTCTGAATTCACCTCTTTGAAATTAAAATACGGTAATTCTTGGTTTTACATGTAAAAAAAACTAAATTTCAGTATAAATTTCTCAATGGCCACAAATAAAAAGATTTTTTTAAAAGAAATTCCACTTTCTAAATTTCCCCAAAATTCTATATTTTTTACTCAGATTCGATCGAGTTAGCTATGGACAATCATTTGATTAATCACGATTAAATATTTTCAATCGAGTGACAGCCCTAATGATTATATAGATATAGGTCATAAATCATCTTTCACTTTCACAACAGTGACCCCCCCACCAAAGCCAGCCAAGCCAGCCGAGCCAACTGGAGGAACGGGAGGAGGTAAGAACCACAGCAGCTACTCATACACTGATCATTTCATTCTATAATAATTATATCTTATGATGTAATACAACAGCATCTCAACCAGGATCATTTCTCCTAGTATGAACCACTGGAAACCAGTGAACAAAGGAAATACTGTTGTTCAGAAAGCATTTTACATTCATTGATTTTAATTTTTTTAAACTATTTTCCTCTGCAACACAGTCTTAAATTTTGTGCTATGACAGGTTTTAGACACGCCTTATCAATCTGTGTGAAACATTTGACAGCGCACTGATCACAACTGAAGTCAGTGGATCCGTACGTCAATAGTCTGGATCAATGGAAGTTTATTTAATTTCATTTCATTTATTATACAGGAAAATTTTAAAGCAACAATTAAGGTGCAATATAAACGGGCCTGACTCAGTTTAAAAACTGGTTTCCAGCAGGTTCCTGTTCTGCAGCAACATAGAACATTGAACACAATTTTGGCACATGGGTACAAAAACATTTACACAGGACATTATCATGGACTAGACAGATACAATAAAACATTAAATACGGATAAACAAAACTAGAACAATACATGAAGAATGAAGGTGTGCAAGTGTGACTATCAAGAAGAAACAGTCTGTAGGACTTTTTAAAATATGTGATGGATGATAGTGTTCGAATGTGATCGGGAATGTCATTCCAAATTTTGGTGTAAGTATAAAAAAAGGATTTCTGACCACAGTTTTTTTTGTATGGGGGAACTGGAATGAGTGCCTGTGAGACTCACCTAGTGAAGCCTACTGGTCTCATATTGTGTGTCGGGAGAAGAGCAATAAGTGCTGGTGATGAGCTATTTTGAATCTGAAAATAAAATGCAATAGCATGGCTGTTTATGTAGTTCTGGTAAGTCAGAGCGTTTGTGCGTGTGAGCGCAATGCAATGATGAGACCTTTCCGCTCTGTGTGTGTCGCCGTTCTCAAAATTCATTCTCTTTGGGAAACAACGACAACTTTTTGGATCGTGCAACAAGGCAGGCCTGCTTGGCTCTTTCGGGGAATGATTGTAAAGATTTACAAAGAATATGTTTAGGGCATTTCCTCTCTAACTGGGAGGTTTTGGGACCGATTGGTGGGATTGCTGTGGACGAAGTACACACAGTGATACACTGGTAAGAGCTAATGAGGTTTAATGTATCAGCTAATTTAAATGGCTCACGTTACTGTATTGCAGGGGTCATCAACTACATTTTTCCAAGGGCCAGAATTTTTCTAAGCAGACACTCCGGGGGCCGGACTTTCAAATAAAGAAAATAAATAGAATTTATACCTAATAAGCCTATTCTTGTGCGAAATGTTCACTTTCTTGCTGAATTAATGTTTTTTTATGTATTAGTGTGAGCAAACTCATAAAAAACATGGAAACTCCATAATGATAACTGGCTCTTTACGTAGAAAATGATCTGAGACTAGGAGGCAGTTCACTGAGGAGTGATGGTTAAAGTCTGTGATTATGGAAACATTGTTGTAGTATGCAGCGTCCTGATTGGTGGAAAATGCTTACAGAAAGAAAGGCTGTTGTCAGGTGAACATGTCGCTGAAGCGAAAAGTTGACGTGAAAAAGCCAAAAGCCCAGCTTTAATGATGAATGACTGATAAGCAGGCTATGCACTCGTCATGTATGCCTCATTTGCAATGAAACGATGATGTTGCAAAATAATACAACCAGCATCATCATCATCAAGAATGAAGAACGCAAACATAATGGTCGCGCCATTCACGTCCCTATTAAGTAGCCACTTGTATATGTTTTGGTCTTAATACATCCATAGATTGTCCGCTCCAGCGGAGAGGATGGTTCGCTCAGCCAGCAGTTAAATTCATAAGAATTTGTCAAAATTTCCAGATTCCCGGCAAACTAAGATAAACAGTTAGACTACAAACCGACAGCTTTTGTTTTAGCTTGTTTGTAAAAATTCGCTATTTGCAGAGTAGAGCTGTGTTTGCATAAAACAACGTGGTGGACAAGAGTGGACTGAGCAGACAGAGCAGATTGATATATCACTTTCAACATGTTTATGCCGGTCTACACAGGTGAGTGCATTGATAAGTATTGCCTACTTACAGTAACGAGACCAGCGTGAGTTCATCTGCCCCAGCGGCCGTTGGTAACTCTCTCTGTATCGTTCCCAGTCAGGTGCTGCGTGTTTTAACACACACACACCTCGGCTCAGCTGTGTGCATGAAGCGCAGGCATCGCTGTACAGAATCCCGGCATGAGAATAGAGATGCAAATACAGGGGCTGGGTTTGTGCTCTACCTCTGTAATGTTACCTGCTGTAAATGCTTGAAATGCTAAATAACAGAATGCATTTTTTCCTCTTTACATTTTCTGAATTCGTGATTATTCTGCGGGCCGCCAGTTGACGATTGCTGCAGTGTATTGTGTCAACAGTTAACTTCAATTAGTATTGTATGTGGCGTTTTCTTTTATCTGGGTGCAAATGTTCCACCAAAACAAGTTACCTCCAGGGACTATTTAGCAGAGCCACCGTCACTGCGTCCGGAGCTTCTTATTGTGATTGGTTTAAAGAAATGCAAACAAACCCAGAGGGTTTTTTCTCTTATCGCACATAGGGTTGGGTACCGTTTGGATTTTTACAATTCCGATGCCGAACCGGTACTTTTAAAACGATTCCGATTTCTAAACCGATTCTTGAAAAACTGAAAAATATTTCAGTCAACAAATTAAGTGGAACCGAAATGAGGAACCGAAATTTGCGTTCTAATCCGGTCCAATTCCTACCGGTTTGCATAGTGGAACCGGGTTTCGGTTAGGGTTGGGTACCGAAACCTGGTTCCACTATGGAACCAGTTCCTACGCAAACGGTAGTATTCGGACTGGATTAGAACACAAATTTCGGTTCCTCATTTCGGTTCCGACTGAAATATTTCCCCTCTGTCGCTCCGGACAGCGGCAGACTCTTTTTTTTCTTTCTCCCTTTTCTGCCGAGTGGCGCAGGTGCCCGCTCGCGGTGTGAAGCGCTACTCTTATGGAGCTAAATCAGGGCCAAATGTTTTGTTAATTTGAAAAAAAAATATATAGTTGAAAAACTAAAGCTTGAAATTGAAAATTTAAGTTTTGGTCAAAACTTGGAAAAAATAAAACTATGTATTCAAACTAAAAATAAGTGTACCAATTTTTCTTTCAGTTTGAATAAAATTTAGATTAAATTCTGGAATTTTTTTGAATAAATTATAAATTTTCACTTTTATATTTGTTTTCAGTTCCACATTTTATGTTTTCAGATTCAAAACTTTTTACGGCTTCAAATCTTATTTTTTTGGTTTCAAATCTTTTTTTTCGGTTTCAGATCTGTTTTTCACTTTCAGATCTTTTTTTTTCGGTTTCAGACTTTTGGCCCTGATTTTACGTAGGGGGCAGCCTAACAAAGAAGGCAGAAGACTCCTCTGTCATGTTGCCTTCAGGAAATGGTGTTACTGTGAGAACTATGACTGAATGCTTTCTATCCACTATATACATGTGATTTTTACTTAACAAACTGATGCCAGTGACAAAGATCCATTTAAAAAAAAATTTGGACAACACATGGTACCAATTACACTATAAGAGCAATAAACTGTGCCAGATTGTGCAGTTTGGCAGGAACAATGACTTCTCCCACTTCCATGTACGACTTTGAATGTAGCACCACAGTATTCACTCGGCAGTCAGCATAGCGCCTCACTACGGGCAACCTGAAAGTTGGCGAGCCCACAGGTAAGACATGTGAAAGATATTAGCCTTTTTGAATAGATACTTTGGGACATTATCCCCGCAGTGGCATTTTTTTGTCATTAACACATAAAGGGAAAATAGGTGGACAGCTGGAAATGAAGCATCGCTAGCACAAAAGTTAGCATTAACTAACGTTAGCTTCACACTAGGTGTTTTTACAATAATTTCAGTGTCCAGCTCCAGTTTTTTTACTTTAACGTGTAGTGGTCTTTGTTAACCTCGACAGTGGCTGCCTGCAGCCGTACAGCCTTATAAATGTAAAACATTATAACTAACATTGCTAGTGTTACCTTTTCATTGTTAGTTTAAACAACATAACTTGTCCTGGTCCGCTTTGTTAATCAATCAATCAAAGCTTTTATTACGGACACACACGGTCCAGAAAACAGACAGTAAGAAATACAAATACAAAAAGACAAGTTAGTGTATTCTGATACTTAAGTTAGGCTGTGGTAGAAGCCTTCAAAGTTTGCCCACTTGGCATATTTTGTAAGGCATAACTGTCATGCTGTTACATGTAACGTTATAGTGTAAAACGTAATTTATCAGGCCAGAGCATTAATGTAAAGTCATATTTGTCTACTCTGTAAAAAGAGACCTTCTTCACTGCAGCCACTGTCAAGTTATGGTCATTCTGACAAACAGAGGTTAACAAAGACCACTAAACGTTAAAGTAAAAAAAACTTGAGCTGGACACTGAAATTAGTGTAAAAACACCAGCTAGTGTGAAGCTAACGTTAGTTAATGCTAACTTTAGTGCTAGCGATGCTTGATTGCCAGCTTTGTCCAGCTGTCCACCTATATTCCCTTTATGTGTTAATCACAAAAAAATGCCACTGTGGGGATAACGTCGCAAAGTATCTTTCAAAAATGCTAATATCTTTCACATGTCTTACCTGTGGGCTTGTGCCAGTGAATACTGTGGTGCTATAAGTCATACATGGAAGTGGGAGAAGTCATTGTTCCTGCTGAGCTGCACAATCTGGCACAGTTTATTGCTCTTATAGTGTAATTGGTACCATGTGTTGTCCAAAACAATTTTTTAAATGGAACTTTGTCACTGGCATCAGTTTGTTAAGTAAAAATCACATGTATATAGTGGATAGAAAGCATTCAGTCATAGTTCTCACAGTAACATCATTTCCTGGAGGCAACATGACAGAGGAGTCTTCTGCCTTCTTTGTTAGGCTGTCACTCATAATGCCACGCCCCTCTGAGTTGAAGCCACGACCCCTACGCAAAATCAGGGCCAAAAGTCTGAAACCGAAAAAAGAAATTTGAAACCGAAAAAAAGAAATTTGAAACCGAAAAAAAAGATTTGAAACCGAAAAAAAAGATTTGAATCTGAAAACATGAAATGTGGAACTGAAAACAAATATAAAAGTGAAAAATTAAAATGTATAATTTATTCAAAATAATTCCAGAATTTAATCTATATTTTATTCAAACTGAAAGAAAAATTGGTAAACTTATTTTTAGTTTGAATACATGGTTTTATTTTTTCCAAGTTTTGACCAAAACTTAAATTTTAGTTTTTCAACTATATATATTTTTTTCAAATTAACAAAACATTTGGCCCTGATTTAGCTCCATATATTCTCGGACATGCACTCTACAATCACTGCTGATAGACGGCTTTTTGTACACGCTCCAAAACGGACGTAAAAATATCACACTTTCTCTGTAGTCTACTGTTAGCTAGCAACCGTAGATGTGGGCTACTTTTAAAATGGCATATTTCCCCTCTGGGCTCACCAAAATGGATGTAAAAGCATATTAACCATTCACTGCATGTGATCGCTAGTAAACATATTACACTTGCTCTGGTAGTCTATCGTTCAGGACAAGACCCTGTAGTCTGGTGGTGGGGGAGGCGGGACAGCCTCCCCACATTGTCTGCCCTTTCAAACTCATACCTGTGTGTGTACAGGCCTCTTGGACACTATCTGAGAGAGTTTTCTCCTGTGCAGGACATGCCATAAGTCAGGAGAGGTGTAGTATATTGCCAGAGAAGGCAATTATAGTCATTTTTCTGCAAAAGAACTGCTAAGGTTTGAAGCTGGTTGGCATAACAACTCAACATTTATTTTGTTACTTGTTAATAGTGTAACTGTTATTTGTTAAATTATTGTAGTTGTGTGTTAGGTGACTGGTTTACTTATTATATATTTAAGTACTTTAAAACGTTAATATATTGTTCAATGTAAATCATTTTCAATTTAAAAAAAACTCCATAAAAAAGCCTTTCTTTTATGTAATTTTTCAGTTTTTAAAGAATCGGTTTAAGAATCGGATAGGAATCGGAATAGTTTTAAAAGTACCGGTTCGGCATCGGAATCGTAAAAATCCAAACAGTACCCTAACCCTAATTAATTCTGAGTGTGCACACTCCCTGATGTTGCTTGGAGGTTGCATCCGCATTTTGGTTTTGTTTTCAAAAGTAACCAACCAAAAACTTAACATAATTTTTAATGTTTGAACTCTGGCCTCTAGTTTTACAGCCATATGTGTGAAGCCAAGAGTGAAAAGATGGGACTGCTTAAATTCATACGACAGGATGTTATAATGTACTCAAGATCATTTTATTCTATTTTTAAAATTATTGAAAAGATTTGATGTAGGACTCTATTCTAATCACACAGCGACACACACACAAAGGCGTCTCTAAGTGCACCTGCTATTCTGGTTCATGTTTGTGCATTAACATTAACTTTATTTCCAAACAGAAAATAATGCATTTTGGGGCAGATCTGTGTAGAGCAGACACCAAAAATAAATGATATGTTAGTGGTAAAACTGTGATTGTGCAGCCTGAACATGAACAAGAAAGTTTCATTTAATTTCTTTAATATTGTTTTGTCTTTTTTCCTGCAGGTTCAACTCCAGAACAAAAGGAACTTCAGATATTAATGATGGAATGAGGCTTTGATAATGTCTGTGTTGCTGGAAACATTTATTTTGTCTTCAGTTATTTTATGCTTGTGTTATATCACAATGTATATGCTCATTGATTTAGTCTTGCAGTTCTACTTGATTGTGTAACTTTTTGTAAGACTTGTACAGTATTCATGTTACAGACAGAGGTTTCAAGTAATGAAGTACAAATACTTTGTTACCTTACTTAAGTAGAAATTTTGGGTATCTATACTTTACTGGAGTAATTATTTTACAGCAGACTTTTTACTTCTACTCCTTAAATTTTCACGCAATTATCTGTACTTTCTATTCCTTACATTTTAAAAATAGCCTCGTTACTCCTATTTCAGTCCGGCTTGTCATCGTTCAAAAAAACATACACACAAAAAAAAACCTATCCAGATAAATCGCGCCATCCGGAGAGAGTGAATTTGATTGTGGTTGGATGAGAAGTATAAACATATACCATTCAGACACCCTATTGGTTTGTATGCGATCCATCGCACCTGCACAGACACGGTGCTAATACGCCACCGGTGCCTTAATTACCGTTATCTACGGATTTCGGTGCCTTATTTAGGTGCCACTTAAATGACTGCGCTTCTCTCTGATGCTCCGAAAACGGACGTTAGAGGGAACTGAAACATCGCCGCACTGGACGCTAGTTAACAGACATGTTCTGACATGGTATATAATAGTATTTAACCACAAAAGTTCAAAACTTTTGTCAATATGAACATGCTGTACATCGTTTGATTGGTAAAATTCTCTGCAATTCAATCATTCAGTTCATTTTACTGAAATCATAAGCACCAAATCATTATTATAGTGCTCATGCTATTGGGAAATAAAAAAAAATAAATAAAAAATGATCGAGCTTCCCTACCTGTAGGCTGTCCTAAATGCTCAATCCTCGTCCATTCCTGGCTTATTTATATTCCTCTAGTCCGTAAGTGTCCACAGATCAAAAGGATAACAAGGTTTTTTCAAAAGAATTAATCCAGGTTATGAATATTGTCCTGTAGAATCCATGCTAATTGTCCGCTAACTGTCTGCTCAATAATAATAGGCTCGTTCGAGATGAACTGCGCCTCGCTTGTAAAGCGGACGAGAGCAGGCGGGAGCAGCCGGGGGCGGGGACAAAAGTCCGCTCTCAAGTCGGACAGTTTTCCAGCTGACTCCAGCAGCCTTCAGGCTGAACAGGAAGTGACAGAAACACTGTGGTCCGATTCCGATTTAATAAAATGTTATCAGACCCATATATCAGATCCTACACAGTCTCAGTTGTTTTTATTATGACAGAGTAGCTGTCAGAATGCTCTACATGAGATCTGTTGCTGATTTTAATTAACAACAGACTGTAGATGATCTGTAATCTGAACAGATTTAGTCTCTCTGACTTCTAAACGTAACTATCAGCCACACAACATGTGTTCTGTTCAGAATAAGCTTTTAAATCAGACAAATAGCAGTTAAAATCCCTCCGATTCAAAATCAATAAAAAAGTTTATATAAAATGTCATCATGTTGAGTCGATTCTGAACCAAGGAAAGTTTCCCAGCATGCCCTGGGTCCACCTGCGTCCGGCTGGCTCTTGCAGTTGGTGAAAAGCAACTGCGCTACCTGCGTCTCAGAACTGCGGCCGCCTTGGTCTCGTGAGATTATCGTTGCCCACGTGTGCATGACGTCAGAGCAAGTCTGGATCAAGTCGGACACAAATCTAACCGGCATGCATTGGGCACCGGTCGCCGGTGATCGATTCTGCGCAGATCATCTGCTCATCTCGAACGAGCCTATTATATTTCTCCTTGCCCTGCACCGTGTTGCTGGTGTTGAAGATAAAAAAGTTAAAACCATGCTTATGTTTTTTAGTAGGCTACAATATACTTTAAGGTAAAAAATGTAAACTGTTGTGTGACTGAGTGAAGGAAAGTTTCAATACTGATTAAGCCTAATCAGCATTTGTCTGGCTCACACCTTCTCAAACTTCTAAAGAATTGATTAGGTCATGGCTGTTATTTAGCATAAATGTAAAAGCTCTAGAAGACTTATTGTTTAAACAACTTTGAGCCATCCCCTGTTGAGCTAGACGTGATTAGAACAAAGAATGTTTATTCATATAGTTGGATTGATTGGGAACGTACACCTTTCTTTTGAGAGACATCTGACCAATAGGGGAAACTTTCATTTGAGGAACCACCCAGGTTTAGGGAATAAATGTGTGATCCGGGGAATGTCTCAGGGCTGCGGACCTGGGACCCGACAAGGGAACAAGGTTCTGCAGTCCGCTGGTTACAGTGTATTGTTTTGTCTTGTCGTTTTCATGCAGTTTCATTAAACCTTTTGCTTAACTTTCAATTGAACCCCAGCCTCTCCTTTCTCCTCAGAAATCAGAACGAACACGTCTTTAAGAGAATTTTCTTAACACTGGGTATGTTTGTTTTCCTCAGGTTGCTGCCTACATAATGAAACTATCCCCACCTTTTTCTGTTTAGTTTTCACCCCGGGACAGCCCCCGACGTCCAGCAAGCACTCTGTGGAGTGTTAATATGCTGCATCGTCTCTCTGAGCAGCCATCTTAGAAAAAGCTGTCATTGGCTATCAACACGTCAATCATGGCAGTTGTAGCCAATCACATTCCCTTTCCAACGGTATATAGCATGATAGGAATATCCAATGGGAACCAGTCCAAATTAATAGGTAACAGACCTCCCAGAGCCATCATGCGCATACATGTGATTTATGAGAAAAAAATATGATCAACAGTGTTTGAATGAATGTAAAAAGGTTTGTAAGTCATTTTAAGTATTTAGTATGTTTTTTTCTAATAGCATAGAAGTGAGTAAAAGCATTTAGCAACATTTGGTCACTTGGAGAAGTTTTGGAGAGGTTTTGGCACATCAGTGACATCTGTTATACCAAATACTGAAAACACCCTAGCTCCCATTAGGTTAGGACTAGAGTTCTGAAACTTTATAAAGGGCTTCTTGACAAGGTCTAGGAGGTATGTGTTGTGTCCTGCATAGTGTGGCACCAGGGGCGGACTGGGACAAAAATTCAGCCCTGGCACTGTAGCCCCACCAACCCAAATCACCACGCCCACGCAGCCCCACCCACGGACACGTGCATTCACTAATTATATTTGTGTGCAGAAGGTGAAATAATATAAGCAGTACCTTATGTAACATATTTTTAACACCTAATGTAAGTAACTGGCAAAACCGGCTTTCTACTTTTTAAAGAGCACACGTTTATAACAAATTTACACATACCGCCTATTTATGCCGTTTTGTATGCAAAAAAAAAAATAATAGGCCTACTGTCATTCTCTGCAGTATTTTTTTTTGTTCTTGTCACTGTCCGATTAGTTTGTGTTTCTCTCTGTTGACACTGCACACATTGTCTGTCTGGTTATGTCATATTTTTTAACTCTCTTACCTTGCAATTTAAATATGTTTTTATGGCTGTCTGTGATTATAATTCAGGGTTTCTCCTTGCTCAGAATTGGCCTTTGGGGGAACACATAAAACAGGGGGGGGGGGTCAGGGGGTCCTCCCCCAGGAAATTTTTAGGGTAAAAGACTTCAATTCCTGCCTTCTGATACATTTTTAGGCACCAATTTATGGTAAAACGTCTATATATATGGCAAGGAAATCACAAAATTCTGGTGGAAGTTAAAAATTATAATATAATGGAATATTATTATATTCAGTAGTCCAGTAAGGGGGCTTTCACATCTGTTACATGGGCCAGATAGACAACACGTGGCCCCAAAGTCCAGTTATTTAATTAACATGAACAGGACTTTTTTCCCCCAAGGAGCACGTTTTGCTCCCAAGTTGAAAATGTAGGATTGACTTACAGAGGCTACTGCTTTTATTGCTAAATTGTACAATAACACAATCAAAAGTGAAGTGTAATGTTTTCTACAATCTATTGATCAAAAATGATCAGTGATGTTGAATATAGCCTACAGTGTAATGGACCACAACAGTTTATGCATACATGTGAACCGCGGATTAATTGCAGAGTTTAACCTACATAGTGTAAAATTTAACGCCTACTGGGGCACAGCAGAAAGACGGTGCCTACACTTTGCATCAGGCGTTAAAACCAACTGTACCAAAACACAGAATTAGACTACTATTTAACGCGACGAGACGTTTTTAACCAGTAATGAAACTGTCTCAATTTAATACTGATGCCATCAGACGGCCGCGCGGACAGGCAGCAGTCTCTGGTGAAAATCTGCGCCCGTCAGCAGCGGCTTCTCGCTGCGCAGCCGGTCCCCCAGAGCAGCATGATCACTGGGAGGGTCCGGTACAGCCTAAACCCTGCAAACGGAAATCCCGTTTGAAGGTTGATGTGGTTGATTTTTGACTTTGACTTGAATTTGGATGGGTCGGTCGGTTATTATTATAACCATAGTGAAATCGTTCAAGTGATAAAAACCTGTCCTATGCGCTGTCGGCCTGTAAAGATAATGTATTTGTATATTTAAAAAAAAGATCTGACCGGCCCACATTTAAAAAAATGGTCCAGCCCCTCTGGCATTTGCCAGAATTGCCAGATGGCCAATCCGCCCCTGTGTGGCACAAAGTATTTATTTATTTATTTATTTTTTAAATTACGTTTTTTTAGACCGGACAAAAATAATTATTTTGAACCATGTTTGAACTGCTGTAGTGTATGTTGTGTTTTAATCACATGCTAATCAAGCACATGTCCATAAAGTAGAAGAATTTAGGTTTCAAATGAAGCCTCATACATGTATTTTGGCCTTACAGTTCTTCTGAACTGTAAAAAGCTGGGAAAAGCTTATTCCCTTTTGGAAACGAGAAATAGGTGAAAATCAGGCAAAAGAGGTGGATGTTAACAGGTTAACACTACACTCGACAGCAGGTAACGTTAGCCTACCGTTAGCTAGTTAACACTACACTCGACAGCAGGTAATGTTAGCCTACCGTTAGCTAGTTAACACAACACACGACAGCAGGTAACGTTAGCCTACCGTTAACTAGCAGCTGCAGTAAACACGGTTAAAATGCTGACAGCTAAACGGTGTAAAAGTGTGTCTGTATTTCACTGGAGAGGCTTCCAACACCAGACTGTAGCTGCCCTTGTCCGTGTCAGCCTGAAATAAGTTATTGTTATAATTTATTATTTCATTTTTAATAAAAAACTTTAATTTTGACCCTGTGGCCTTAACAATACACAAGCCATTCTTTAATGTCGCCTTGTGTTCCTTTTTTTTTATCAACTTTTTATTATTTTACATTTTTGAACATACAGAACAGGCAAATACAATTTAACAAGGTGCTTCTTTTTTTTTGGAGGTGGGTTAGTACACTATACTGCCCTACAAAGGCAAAAGACCTTAACTCACCAGAGTGTGAAACTGAGAAAAATTACTTTGTTGATTTTGTTGTTGTCCAGCCAATTGTATGATAGGTAGGACACTGAAAATGTACCAAGTAGTTGTCATAATGAATATATTAATCTACATAAAAAATGTTTTTGCTCAAACTTGACCTTTGACCCTTATTCAGAAGTTACTGTATTCTGCCTTTGCATTATCAGCAAAACAATAATGGGTCATACAAAGGCAAAATACCTTAACTTCTAATTTATTGACCATTTTGACTTTTATCACTCCATACAAACATTTCAATGTTAAAAATGATAGCCTTAAAATAACATTTAGTGAGTTCTGTTCTAGTAAGCCTTAATATTTCAATAGAATATTACAAAATAAAAAAATAATGAGAAGGCTACAACTGTAATGGATCATTTTAAAACGTTATCGTTGTACTTAATTTAAGTAAAATAACACTTTAAGAGGTTAAAGTAACCTTCCACAAATATTTCTTTCATTTGAAAGGTTTGATTTGGCTATGCCAGTAATATGTAGACGCCCTTTCTCAAAAACCATTCACCGTTTTCTGACAAAATGTATAGGAATATGCTTATCTCTGATGACATTGTGTATGTTTTCCAGAATTAATGAAAAAACTTTCCTGGACAGAATGGAAAATGTATTTAGTACCACATGTATGTACAAACTACAGTTGTCGCTCACAAATTTGATGTGATTAGGATTGATTGAAAGAAGGGAGTCTAACAGCAAACTGATTTTAAGAAATGTATTAAATTAACAAGAAAATGAAACGAAAGAATGTTAAGAGGTGTATAAAATGAAAAATGTTTTGAAAAATGAAAAATTTTGGTTGTGTGTGTCTGCCTGTGTGTGTGTGTGTGTGTGTGTGTGTGTGTGTGTGTGTGTGTGTGTGTGTGAGTGTGAGAGAGAGAGAGAATCACAAGAGTCCGGAAATCAGTCCACAGAAGGGCAGAGGGGCTTAATTTATCCCTATTCTTCAACCTCATTGAGGTTTCTGACTGCCAAGGAGCTCCAGAAAAACCTCCTGGTAGGAGGCATGAGGGGAACAAGATTCTTTAGGATCTCTGTCTTCTTGGCCTCCTCCACACCCTATTCTTGCGGCCTCAAGGTGGTTGGTATACAGGGATTGAACTTTTTCTGCAGGAAGTCCAGCTCTATGAAGTCCTCCTCCCCATGGGATTTCTTCACGAACATGGACCTTGAACCACGTCGCAGTTGCACCACTTTGAGTTCAGCCAGCCTGGGCTTTTTTTTTGTCTTGGTTGCAAAATGGCCATCCATCCAGGCCCTGATGTTGTCATTCTTCAACTCCACCACCTCCACTTTCCTAGAGTTGGAATTGGCCACCACTGACAAAAAGTCATCAAAATCAAAAACCACTCCTCCAGGTCTGCGCCTCATTTCTTGTTCCACACCATGGTGAAAGCTGTCGGCGCTCATGAAGGTGTGCCCCAGCTCGAAAAACTTCAAAGTGACGTCTTCAGCTGATATGGTTTCAGAATTGACCAATGTCAGCAGTGAAGAAAACAGACACCAGTTTTTATTTTGGGCACTACAATTATCCACCCAGTATATAACATGCCTGATGTCCCGCTCTTTTTCTAGTGCTGCTGCATACGCCGATGCAGGTTGCATTGGCCGATGACATTTCTTTGGCATTCCGCCCTGCAATTCCCTCATGCCAGACAACAGAGATGGTTTTTCTTTTCTTTTGTTTTTTGCCCACTGACGCGAAGGTCTCATGGTATGTGGATATTCGTCGGGTGAACACTGCCGACTTCACACCTGGCATGCGTGGGAGCATGATGACTTTCTGCAGGTCAACGCTTCTGACAGATGTGTTTTCAGGCCAGTCTTTGTCTGCATCCGACCTGTAGTGCAGTCGGGTCTCAGCTGCTTCGGTTTTGTGTTGATGCCACCTCTCGCACTGAGGGCAATTTTCTGCAGCCTCCCCCTGGTGATCAGCCCTCACATGCTGGTCCTGGAGCAAACAGCACTCGCACTCCTCTTCTCCAAGCTTGGTAAAGCTTATGTTCTTCGACTTAACTGTTTTACGGTAAGTCTCATAAGAGCAGCGGTTCCCTTTTTGAATGAAGTCGGCAAACATGAGCTTGACCGTGACATCGCTTGGGAGATAGCGCCGGAATGGTGCATGCTCCCTCCGGTAGTGGCTGACTGATGGGTGGAAGGATTCAATATGGTCAATCAATGGTTGCAAGTCCAGCTTGTTGGCAGGCTCGTGTCTCCCTCTCATGTCGTTGGGTGGAGCTAGAGCAGTTCTTATTGCTTTGCCCATGACTGAGAGAACTAGGCTATCATTGGTGGGATGATAGCCTAGTGTGGAAAGATAGAATAGCTTGCACACCTGCTGCGGGGTCTTGTGGGTATCCTGCAGCCTGTAGACAAACGACCTGCTCCGCTGCCGACTGGGATTGGCACAGACCTTTTCCGTTGGAACTTGGCTGACTGAGGCAAAGATAAAGGCCCGTTTCTGTGCATACACCATATTCCAGTACTCAGACCAGATTTCTTGCCGCCTGTCTTCTGAAAATTTTCCAGAGCACTGCCGTCGACATTTAGCTCCACATGGTCCCCTCATTGGTGGTCTATTTGTGGGCTCTGATGGAGGAGCAGGAGAGTGTGATTGACCGTTTGGAACAAGGACAGACAGTGGTGGGTTCTCTGGAGCTGAGGCTGAGGCTGGTGTTACTGGTGGAAGAACTGGGTCTGAGGCCGTGACATGGGCAATCACAGGCTCTGGTGTCATTAGTGGCAGAGGAGTGGGGTCTGGTGTGCTCATGGTGAACAGCTCATCTGCTCCACAAAACAGATCATCGCTGAATCCGCTGATGTCGAGATAACTGTGAAGAATTGTCCACTCATTTGCTTCTAGTTTCGCGGGGGGCATGCTATCTGCAGTTTGTGCATTAACCCCAGGAATGGACTCGGAAGAAACTGAAATGTAGAAAAGAAAATTAATTAGACACATGCAGCTAATGAATATCAATATAGACAAGATGGTCTCTTTACATCTGATCAATTTTCTTTATTAGTACACAATTCAGTAACCCAAGTTACAGTGTAAGCTTAATAACTCATATGAAACAATTTTCCCAATTCATAGTTTATTTTATTCATTAAATTCTGTGTAAAATAATTTACATACTGGTGCATATAAATTTTAGTTTGGCTTATAAAACATCAATTATTCAAAATAATTTATATTGAATAATTCTCACTATTTTGAAGCTAAGCTTGAATATATGTCAAACGAAAAAAAAAAAAAAAAAAATAAAAAAAAACTTGAAACCAAGATATGAGTTTTACCAGTTTTAAGTAAACGCAACCTTTATTCACGTCTGTGTTGTTTTTCCGACAGCAGTGAGTGACCAAGTGCTAGAGTTTGTGTCTTTTAGCTCATAGCTTTAGCGACAGACTGGTGTACGTCCCGCTGTTGGAATCCTCTACAATACAGTCACACCTTTACACCGTTTAGCTGTCAGCATTTTAACTGTTTAACCGGGACAATTTCATAGTGGTTGGTGTAAACCGGACGTTTGGTCACCCTACTAATAGCCTACCCACAGCGACACTTAAAATTGAATGTCAACCTTCGGACAACTTTGCACTTTGATAGATTAGGCTAGCCAGCCGGCATATGATGGATTTAAACAATGGATTTGTCTTCTCAGTGGATGTTGTTTTTCATGGATTTTGACCATGTTTCAAAAAAAGGTAAGCTGCGATCTAAGTTATATCTGGGTCCAGGTACCGTTCGTTCATTTGTTTTTGCTGTCACATATGAAATCGAAAAAACGAGAAAACAACTCCTTTTTCCGTTTTTTTAGAAAAACGAAAAATCGAAATTATGACTTGATTTTTGGTTTTCCCGTTCTTGCATGGAAATCAGAAAAACCACTTGATATTCCGATTTTGCCCTGTGGGTGGTGCTAAATCTGATTGGCAGGATATGCATTTATTGTTTTTCAAATTAAGAGTTTACTCACACTTTATTTGTTAGCCTGTAAAATTAATAGTCTATATGCATGCTTTTTGTCACCCAATTATTTGGCTTAACTGACTGAAAACATCTATTGAAATAGCCTAAATGTAAACATGTTCACGCAGTGACAGACAAAAGGCACAATCTATTTTTGTGTAGGATAGATAGATAGATAGATAGATAGATAGATAGATAGATAGATAGATACTTTATTGATCCCCAAGGGGAAATTCAAGTTTCCAGTAGCTTAAAGACATCACACACAACATACACATACATCACTAACAGGATCATAAAAAAAAGCAACTCCACATGAATAGCATGGACAATGAAATAAAAAATACTAAATAAATAAAAAAAATCCACACAAATGTACTAAGGGATGAATAAGCATGAGACGCTTGCAGTGATAGGGCAGGGACTGACCCTGTGATTCAGTATGAGAGTGTGTGTCATGGTGGTAGTGCAAATAGGTCCAATAGTGCAAGGATAAAGTCTAGAGACCAGCATTAAATATGGACAATATAAGAGATCAAAAGTCAATATTAGAGGTTTGAAGTAATAGGGTTACAGCCATTGTTCATGTATTAAGTTATGTTAGACCTCAGTCCAGGCTGGCGGGAGGAGGGAGGGAGGGAGGGATTGTGCATATATGGGCTAATATAGCCAGTAAACAGTAAACAGTGTAAACAGTAAACAGTGGGCCAGTGGACAGTCAGTACATAACTGTTATTGTAGGAGGTAGTGGAAGTGGTGGAGAGGGAGGAGAGGCAGACAGACTATGCAGAGAAGTCTCTCTCTCCTCTTCTCTTTAGTGAAGCATTGTAGAGTTGTCTGGCCCTGGGGACAAATTACTTTAATGCGTTAGCATACAGCTACATAATAGTTATAATAGAGTATGTTAGATTGTAGTGGAACGAAGCAGCACTTTCTAAGGTCAAAAATCACAGATAAAGGGTTCTGAACCAAACACTACACAATCGGACATGTTTCAGCAGGAATGTGACCCGGAATTGGGGAGAATTTAACAACACTACCAGCTAAGATGACATGTTTACTGTAGCATGTAGCTACTATAGTGGTATACAGCAGTGGTGATTGGAAGAGCTGTCATTCCGTCTTCGAAAGGACACTTATGTACGTTTACACTTCATCGCATTAATAATATACAGTCTATGGTTAATAGTCTTGATTGTTTGTATGACTATTGTATAAGAAAGATTTAATAAAAAAATAAAGTTGTGATGTTTGCTCGCTGTTGGTCGTCAAGTGTTTCAACGCATGCGTGGTAAAGTCAAAGTCAAAGTCAAGTTTATTTCATCCATAAAAATGGAAATTACAGTGCTCACACCCGCCTAATACAATACAATAAATACAATATAATACAATACAATACAAAATTTATAAAAATGTACGTTTAAAGTGCTTGTTGTGCTGTCTGATAGCCTGAGGTATAAAAGAGAGAGCATACCGCTTAGTTCGTGTCACGGGAGGCCTTAGCCTACCACTACGTTCTATAACCCTACCAGTCAGATTATCATGAAGAGGGTGACCCGGTTCCCTCATTATTTTCTGTGTCAATTTTACCAGACGGTCTTCATATACTTGATCCACTGTATTTAACTCTCCTACCATTTTTCCAGCCCTTTTAGTCACTCTATCAATCCTGGCCTTCTCGGTTATCCCAGCATTCCCCCCCCAACCCACCACACAGTAGCTCCAAACACTACATATAACTGACATAAAAAACATTCTCACCACATCTGTATTCACCTTAAAGGACTGCAACTTCAAATTGTACAAATTGCACAGGGACTGAGCCCTGTTCCACGCAAGCCCAACACAGTCCAACTTTTTCCTGAATGCAGATACTTTATCATGTACCAAAAAGACATAGATCATTTTATTATTTTTAATATTTTGTAAATATTTCCCTGCTTTTTTCACGCCTACTACACTAACCTTTTCTCAGAGTCTCTCTCTTTTTCCAAAGTGACAGATAAAATCTCTTACTTTTGACCTAAACAGGTTTTACTTACCACATACTATGTGAATGTATACATTTTTAAATGGTTTCTTAACAAATGTCCTTGGTAACTTTGGCCCAAAGTAATCCGTGATAAACAGTATTATGTTTCATCTGATTATTTATTATCGTCAAATTAATTAATTAATTATGTTTTTTAGTTCTCGATCGAATTTAAGATGTATAAGCTCAGATCAATGAGGCATGTGGGCCATAAATAACAAATAGACAAAACAATTGTATTATTCATAAGAATTTAAGTTAATAAAAACATCTAAAACAAAGAATAAATGTATTATTTAAATTGGTATATGAGTATTAATGGAACGGTCATTTTGTCAGTCATGACAGACTGAGAAAGTAATTTGTCCCCAGGGCCATACAACTCTACAATGCTTCACTAAAGAGAAGAGGAGAGAGAGACTTCTCTGCATAGTCTGTCTGCCTCTCCTCCCTCTGCACCACTTCCACTACCTCCTACAATAACAGTTATGTACTGACTGTCCACTGGCCCACTGTTTACTGTTTACACTGTTTACTGGCTATATTAGCCCATATATGCACAATCCCTCCCTCCCTCCTCCCGCCAGCCTGGACTGAGGTCTAACATAACTTAATACATGAACAATGGCTGTAACCCTAATACGTCAAACCTCTAATATTGACTTTTGATCTCTTATATTGTCCATATTTAATGCTGGTCTCTAGACTTTATCCTTGCACTATTGGACCTATTTGCACTACCACCATGACACACAATCTCATACTGAATCACAGGGTCAGTCCCTGCCCTATCACTGCAAGTGTCTCATGCTTATACATCCCTTAGTACATCCATGTGGATTTTTTATTTATTTTTATTATAATTTTTTTATTTATTTAGTATTTTTTATTTCATTGTCCATGCTATTCATGTGGAGTTGCTTTTTTATGATCCTGTTAGTGATGTATGTGTATTTTGTGTGCTCTTGTGTGTGATGTCTTTAAGCTACTGGAACCTTGAATTTCCCCTTGGGGATCAATAAAGTATCTATCTATCTATATCTATCTATCTATCTATCTATCTATCTATCTATCTATCTATCTATCTATCTATCTATCTATCTATCCTATCCTATCCTACAAAATTGTGCCTTTTCTCTGTCAATGCGTGAACATGTTTACATTTAGGCTATTTCAATAGATTTTTTCAGTCAGTTAAGCCAAATAATTGGGTGACAAAAAGCATGCATATAGACTATTATGCATATAGGCTAACAAATACAGTGTGGGTAAACTCTTAATTTGAAAAACAATGAATGGATATCCTGCCAATCAGATTTAGCACCACCCACAGGGGAAAATCGGAATATCAAGTGGTTTTTCTGATTTCCGTGCAAGAAAGGGAAAACCAAAATTTTTTCTAAAAAAACGGAAAAAGGAGTTGTTTTCTCGTTTTTTCGATTTCATATGTGACAGCAAAAACCAATGAACGAACGGTACCTGGACCTATCTGCTGGGTTGGTTTGTGTGCGTGGTAATGTTTTCTCCTCGCCAGGGGAGGTGTGTCGTGATCGAGGCGTCCCCAACCCACTCGCGTTGTTTTCTGTCAGTGAGTGCACTGTCAGATTGGCAGGCAGCTATACACCCTGTATGACACGAGAAAACTTGTAGGCCTACTACTAGTACTAGTTAATAGTATCCAGGCTTTGATTTATGGTCTTACAGCTGGCACACCATCTATCATGTAGGCTATTTGTGGATCAGGAACAGTTGTGTTTTTGTGTGTCAAGTGGCCTAGCTTAGCCCAAGTTTGAATCGCTAGCTACTAGCTAACTAGGCTACAAGTATCCTAGATGAATTTCACAAAATCTTAAGTAGATTGCTCTAAAAAAAAATCATCATCCTTACCTTGATCTTGGTGTTTGCGTTTCAAAGCCATCTCCACCATCATTTTCCCACGAGAATAGGCCATTCTTAATGCTATATAGAAATCAACCACTGCAACATTTTTATGTTCACTTTATTTAAGTTAATGCGTGTGGCAAAAGTGCTTCAATTACATACAGTGCCTTGCGAAAGTATTCGGCCCCCTTGAACGTTTCGACCTTTTGCCACATTTCAGGCCTCAAACATAAAGATATAAAACTGTAATTTTTTGTGAAGAATCAACAACAAGTGGGTCCCAATTATGAAGTGGAACGAAATTCATTGGCTATTTCAAACTTTTTTAACAAATAAAAAACTGAAAAAGTGGGCGTGCAAAATTATTCAGCCCCTTTACTTTCAGTGCAGCAAACTCTCTCCAGAAGTTCAGTGAGGATCTCTGAATGATCCAATGTTGACCTAAATGACTAATGATGATAAATAGAATCCAGCTGTGTGTAATCAAGTCTCCGTATAAATGCACCTGCTCTGTGATAGTCTCAGAGGTCCGTGTAAAGCGCAGAGAGCATCATGAAGAACAAGGAACACACCAGGCAGGTCCGAGATACTGTTGTGGAGAAGTTTAAAGCCGGATTTGGATACAAAAAGATTTCCCAAGCTTTAAACATCCCAAGGAGCACTGTGCAAGCGATAATATTGAAATGGAAGGAGTATCAGACCACTACAAATCTACGAAGACCCGGCCGTCCCTCTAAACTTTCAGCTCATACAATGAGAAGACTGATCAGAGATGCAGCCAAGAGGCCCATGATCACTCTGGATGAACTGCAGAGATCTACAGCTGAGGTGGGAGACTCTGTCCATAGGACAACAATCAGTCGTATACTGCACAAATCTGGCCTTTATGGAAGAGTGGCAAGAAGAAAGCCATTTCTTAAAGATATCCATAAAAGTGTCATTTAAAGTTTGCCAAAAGCCACCTGGGAGACACACCAAACATGTGGAAGAAGGTGCTGGGGTCAGATGAAACCAAAATCGAACTTTTTGGCAACAATGCAAAACGTTATGTTTGGCGTAAAAGCAACACAGCTCATCACCCTGAACACACCATCCCCACTGTCAAACATGGTGGTGGCAGCATCATGGTTTGGGCCTGCTTTTCTTCAGCAGGGACAGGGAAGATGGTTAAAATTGATGGGAAGATGGATGGAGCCAAATACAGGACCATTCTGGAAGAAAACCTGATGGAGTCTGCAAAAGACCTGAGACTGGGACGGAGATTTGTCTTCCAACAAGACAATGATCCAAAACATAAAGCAAAATCTACAATGGAATGGTTCACAAATAAACATATCCAGGTGTTAGAATGGCCAAGTCAAAGTCCAGACCTGAATCCAATCAAGAATCTGTGGAAAGAACGGAAAACTGCTGTTCACAAACGCTCTCCATCCAACCTCACTGAGCTCGAGCTGTTTTGCAAGGAGGAATGGGCAAAAATGTCAGTTCTCGATGTGCGTGCAAACTGATAGAGACATACCCCGCCGAACTTACAGCCGTAATCGCAGCCAAAGGTGGCGCTACAAAGTATTAACTTAAGGGGGCTGAATAATTTTGCACGCCCAATATTTCAGTTTTTTATTTGTTTAAAAGGTTTGAAATATCCAATAAATTTCGTTCCACTTCATGATTGTGTCCCACTTGTTGTTGATTCTTCACAAAAAATTACAGTTTTATATCTTTATGTTTGAGGCCTGAAATGTGGCAAAAGGTCGAAAAGTTCAAGGGGGCCGAATACTTTCGCAAGGCACTGTATAGGCATAACACCGTAACTTCAGCACGGCAAACATCTTGACGTTGGTGGTGGGTAAAACAAAGGCAGAGTGCCTTAACTCCACCGTAACTTAATTCCAGCGTTCTAGAGTGCAGCGGAGCAAAGCTAAAAGACCGTAACTGATGTTAAGGGCTTCTGCCTTTGCTTTCCCTCTGCTTTTGGAAGTTATGGCAAAAACAGCATCTTATTTTTAGCAGAAAAGAACAAAATTGACTCAAGATATTTTTCCACATGATAAAACTGATGTCCATTGTTCCAAAAATGGCAATAACTCATTTTTGACAAAATTGAAGTTAAGGTCTTTTGCCTTTGCACGGCAGTATAGGCCCCTGTTGGGTTGGCTAAGCTTTTGTCCTCAATGGCATTTTTTTCCCCTTACATTACTTTTACTTTAATACTTTAAGTAGTTTTTAAACCAGTACTTTTACACTATTACTTGAGTAAAAAGCTTGAATACTTTAACTTCTACAGAATTCTTCTCAAACCCTAGTATCTATACTGTGATGGCTATGGACATTTCTGTTACCTGTTTGTTCATTTCTGTTGCCTGTATTATTGATTTATTGATTGTTTCCTGTGTTTGTATGTTAATTCTGTAGTTTTCTGTTCCTGTCTTGTAAATGTATCCTGTGTTGTGTATTGTGGTCTGTATATATTTTGTTTTTCTCTGTTGTGACTTTTCTGTTTATGTCCTGTTTCCTGTTTTATTTTGATAGTCTGTTTTCTGTCTTGTCTTGTCCAGATTACTTCCTGTGTTTTCCCTCCTTTGTTAATTGTCCTGCCCCGCCCTGATGTGTTTCACCTGTTGTCTCACTTGTTACTGATTTACTCATCACCTCATGTATTTAGCCTCTGTGTTCCCTTTGTCTCTTTAGATTGTCTTGTGTTCTTCCCTGTGACTTGTGTTTTGCTCCCTCGTGTTTTGTGTCCCTGCCAGTGTTTTTGCCCGTTGGTTTATGCATTACTTCGTGAGCTTTCCAGTCTTTGTACTGCCGCTTTTTGTTATATTAAATCCCTGAGTTTAAAACATTTCCTGCCTGCCTGTCTCCACCTGCATTTGGGTCCTCTACCTTCCCCCTCACTGCAACAGAACGATCTAACCAGACATGGGCCCAGCAGAGCTCAAGCCTCTCCTACACCCACTGGAGCCTGATGGTGAGCGGTTAAGTTCTCTCTTCCATTCCCTTTATAAGGTGGATCCCACCCTCACCTGGCACCTTATGATGGTTCGATGGGAGAAAGCGAAGCATGAATTTAACCCTTCTGTTCCCAAGCTGACGGGCAACCCTTCTGTTCCCGAGCTGACGTGCAACCCTTCTGTTCCAGCTCCCCTGACCCCCGGGCTGAGGTGCAGCTCCCCTGACCCCCGGGCTTGCTAGCAGCTCCCCTGAATCCAGGCTAGCTAGCAACCTATCTGTGCCCTGGCAAGCTAGCAGCCCCACTGACTCCAGGCTTGCTAGCAACCTCCCCAAGTCCCGGCTAGCTAACAACCCCCCAGATCCCAGGCTAGCTAGCATCCTCCCTCATCCCCGGCTAGCTAGCAGCCCCCCTGATTCCCCGCTAGCTAGCAGCCTTTCTGAGCCCCGGCTAGTGTTAGGTTTAAAAAAAGTTAAAACTATGCTTATGTCTGATTAAAAATACTTTTAATTAAATGAACCCTATAGTTAGAAAAAACAAATACTGAATCCATACCGATTGCAGCACACCACACCTAATCAGCATTTGACTGCCTCACCCCAAACTTATCTTCTAAAGAATTAATTAGGTCATGTCTGTTATTTAGCATAAAGTTAAAAGCTCTAGAAGACGTATTGTTTCAACAACTTTGAGAGCCATCCCCTGTTGAGCCAGACGTGATTAAGACAAAGAATGAGTATTTCTGTAGTTTGGAAACAATTGACACCGCCTTGGTAAGATCCTGTGACTGGGTGTGACCTCAAGACACATTGATTGGGAACGTACACCTTTTCTTTTGAGAGACATCTGACCAATAGGGAAAGATTTCATTTGAGGAACCATCCAGGTATAGGGAATAAATGTGGAATCCAGGGAAGGTCTCAGGGCTGCAACGGTGACCCCGCAAGGGGAAGCATGTTGTAGTCCGCGGTTTACAGTGTATTGTTTTGTCATGTCACCAGCGCTGCAGACTGTGACCCCACAAGGGGAAGCATGTGCTTGTTGTTCATTAAACCTTTTGCTTAACTTTCAATTTGACCCAGGCCTCTCCTTCCTCCTCAGAAATCAAAACACGTCTTTTAGTGTTTCTCTACACTAGCTAGCCGCCTTCCAGAGCCCCAGCTAGCTAGCAGCTCCCCTGAGCCCCAGCTAGCGAGCAGCCTCTCAGAGCCCCAGTTAGCTAGCAGCCTCTCAGAGCCCCAGCTAGCTAGCAGCCTCTCAGAGCCCCAGCTAGCTAGGTAGCAGCCTCTCAGAGCCCCAGCTAGCTAGCAACCTCCCCGAATCCAGGCTAGCTAGCAACCTCCCAGATCCCAGGCTAGCTAGCAGCCTCCCTCATTCCCGGCTAGCTAGCAGCCCCCCTGAATCCAGGCTAGCTAGCAGCCTCTCAGAGCCCCAGCTGGCCAGCAACCTCCCTGAACCCAGGCTAGGTAGCAGTCTCCCTGATCCCCGGCTGGTTAGCGGGATTTGCCACTGTTAATCACACCCCCAACCGGCCCCGTCAGACACCGCCTATCAAGAGTCTGGGTTTGTCAAGGTTTCTTCCTAAAAGGGAGTTTTTCCTCGCCACTTTTTCCTTTGGATTATTAATAAGTTAAAACCAAGGACAGAATTTTCATATGCTTGTATACATTTGTTGTGTTAACACTGTAACGCATGTTTACAAATTATACAGCTTGCCGTTGTTTCATTTTTGGCCTGAAACTATAGCCACACAGCGCTCCTCTTCCTCTCTGCCATTCTGCGTGTGTGTGTGTGTGTGTTGTGTGTGTGTGTGTGTGTGTGTGTGTGTGTGTACCTGTTTTACTATATTCGTGGGGTCCAAAAACCGGGGACTACAGTATACTTGTGGGGTCTGCACAGCCTCGTGGGGGCCAAAATGCTGGTCCCCACGAGTTTAAAGGGCTGTTTGAGGGTTAAGACTTGGTTTTAGGACTAGGGTTAGAATTAGGTTATGGTTAGGGTAAGGGTTAAGGAAGGTTAGGGAAGGTTAGGCATTCAGTTGGGATGGTTAAGGTTAGGGTAAGGGGCTAGGGAATGCATTATGTCAATGATATGTCCCCACAAAGATAGTAATACAGACTTGTGTGTGTGGGTGTGTGTGTGTACCTGTTTTACTATATTCGTGGGGTCCAAAAACCGGGGACTACAGTATACTTGTGGGGTCTGCACAGCCTCGTGGGGACCAAAATGCTGGTCCCCACGAGTTTAAAGGGCTGTTTGAGGGTTAGTATGTTGTAGCGGAAATGCTGCCTTTAAACACCTTTGACTCACTCTCTTTCGTGCCATAATAAAACAGATCCCGACTACTGGCAACGCTGAGCTGCCTCACAGTAAACCGGTTGTCATTTTTATGTTGAGGCTGTAGGGGTATGGTCGGCAGCTGCTGCATGTAACTAATAAAGTAACTTGTAATCTAACTTCGTTACTTTTAAAATCAAGTAATCTGTAAAGTAACTAAGTTACTTTTTCAAAGCAACTGTGGCAACACTGCTGGCTACAGACTACAACCATCTGCTCCAGATCTACCTACTGTATGGCTGGCTACAGACTACAACCATCTGCTCCAGATCTACCTACTGTATGGCTGGCTACAGACTACAACCATCTGCTCCAGATCTACCTACTGTATGACTGGTTACAGACTACAACCATCTGCTCCAGATCTACCTACTGTATGACTGGCTACAGACTACAACCATCTGCTCCAGATTTACCTACTGTATGGCTGGCTACAGACTACAACCATCTGCTCCAGATCTACCTACTGTATGAGTGGCTACAGACTACAACCATCTGCTCCAGATTTACCTACTGTATGATGGCTACAGACTACAACCATCTGCTCCAGATCTACCTACTGTATAAGTGGCTACAGACTACAACCATCTGCTCCAGATTTACCTACTGTATGACTGGCTACAGACTACAACCATCTGCTCCAGATCTACCTACTGTATGGCTGGCTAGACTACAACCATCTGCTCCAGATCTACCTACTGTATAAGTGGCTACAGACTACAACCATCTGCTCCAGATCTACCTAATGTATGACTGGCTACAGACTACAACCATCTGCTCCAGATCTACCTACTGTATGGCTGGCTAGACTACAACCATCATCAACAGCTGCACTTAAAGTCTCTTGGGGTCATATGGGACTTGGTTGTTCTCCATACTGCATCATACACTATATTATTTTTCTGTTTTGTTATATTAGTACAGAGAACACTAAGCGCCAGATGTACTAATGCTTTTGCGCCCACTCCAGGCGTATTTGTTTCGCAACGCGCGCGCAAAAGCATGGCGAGGTATGTACAAACAGGCCGCACTGAGGTAAAAGCGCAGACTGCCTGTCGTGGGGACTGAAAATGGCAAATTGCGCTTTTCCGTGTCATGTATATGCATTCACTGAAGGGTCAAGGGGAAAGTTGGAGTTTCCCATAAAGAGATGGGAGGGGAAGTGTAAAGTGCGCCTAATTATGTATTCCGCGGTATGTACAAAATCCGCCCGTGAAAGCGCGCCTCTATTTTGCGGTGAAAATTCTCCACCTCTTAACAGCAGGTGTAAACCAGGAAGTGGGTTTCCTCGCATACGCCTCCTGGTGAAATGGCAGCAGTAATCTGAGCAAGACGAAGACATAGGCCAAGGAGACGAGCTGAAAAGAGTTTTGAGAGGGAAATAAATAAATTTGGATTTATGAAATAAAGTCTCTTGAAATAAATAAATGTGGACTAATGAAATAAAAGTACCATGAAATAATTAAAAGTAAAACCTTTTAATATATTTATTTAACTAATTGATTCATTTATATATGTATATTTACATTTATTTAATTATGTATTTATTGCCTCATTTATGTTTTTCATGATGTATTTTAAAGGCATATTTATTTATGTATTTATTCATTTATTATTGGTATAGTAGGCGGAGAAAGGCGCTGATTACCCAATGAACTGGAAGTTTGGTAAATACGACGTAAACTGAAGTATCCCAGCGTGCGCTTTCTGCAGGTTGGCCATGGCGCTGATAACACTACTTTCGCAAATGTACGTACATCTGGCCCTAGTATCCTTACTTAATCCCAGTATATATTATTCTGGTGTACACTGTTGATGACTTGACTCGCTGCTATTGATTATACGTCACTTTAGCTTGCCACTCCCTCATAACTTTACCTTAAATGCTCTTGTATAGTTCACTTATCTTCTACTAGTTGTATATACCTCATATTTAATTGAATTTTTCTAAATTTGTGTTGCAATACTTGAATTATCACTCTTGTGAAGACTAGGCTTATTTTATTTTTATTTTAGTTAATATCATAACCCTGCTCACAAACTCACCTGTACCTGGGTCATCTGTTTGCCAATATCAATGTTCCTGCTGCAGTAAATCCTACAGGCAAAGTGTATGTCTTCACATGAGCACCATATGCTTTTTACGTTTTGTGTCAAATATATCTAGTTTACAGACATGAAGCTAGGCTATAGACCCTTTGCCCGTGACGTCACGCTCCACTCACGCGAAATATGAACGCCATGATGGACGGCGGAAGAGCTATGCTGTAGACGGACGGCAAGCTAAACGCGTACTTTTTGGTTCGTGTTCTGTAGAATAATCCTCACCAACACAAGCATGTGTATGTATAGCCTTTCGGTTTTAAATGAGTGATAAATAAAATTATCCTCAACCACCTGGTGTGTGGCCATGCTAACCAGCTATTACTGCTAACAGGTCCAACCCGATGATGACCCACATAACTAACATCGGTTATTCACTGACTTAGCTACATATCCAAAAAAGAAAGCTATTTCCTTGATCATTTAACTTAACAGCCATACAGAAATTATTGGTTAAATTAAAGATGACATGGCACGGAAACTAGCTTCAAAAAGGCCAAAAAACCTCCTACCCCTGCTAGCTGATGAGCTAGCTGCAGCTAGCTTTGGACTGCTAGCTAGCTGCCCATCGTGACCGATGTTGGGGACCAAGGGTTGGTTAAACAGCGATTTGGCTCAACTTGAATTGACTGCGAGACAAAGGATCTTGGCCTACATGTAAATTCCAAAGCCAGTTGCACCAAACTCCTAGAGGCTGCTACTTGGAAGCAGAATCTCAAGATGGAGAAAGTGCATTTAACACGGGTGGGACAAGGCAGACTGGTGGTAAGACAAAGAACTGCTTCACACCTTTGACCAGGTTGCAGTTCTCCCATTGGCTGTCGGTCCTTGACTGCACCACCCGTCACTAGGAGGCGGAGGAAGGATAAAAGGTGTCTGCAGTGTGTTTTTCTTCGCTTTTCCACCGTGACTCACGTCGCAATAGGAAGCACTCTAGTCCGGACTAGTAAGCTAGAAAACCAGCATCATCTCGCTGGTCGAGTTTCGAGCTGGTACAAACTTTATATCGGCCTGATATACAAAGGGAATCCGAGGGAATACTTTATCGAAGTATTCCTTCATCTGCAGCGGGCTTAATCAGCCTGGATTGAAGAAAGGACATTTTTGTTTTAATTAACTGAAAACAACGTATATAATAAAGGCTTACACAGTTCTGGGCAGATAATAGAACTAGTGCGTTTTGTTTTGTTACTAATGAGCAAAAGGGTTCACTACCACTTGTTGCCATTAATGTGATCTGATTTAATCATGTACTGGTCCATATGTGATTATTAATCTGTCTGTGAATATATAACTGATCATTATATCGTTGATTCTGGTTGTGTTAAGTAGCTGGGTATAACTGTAATCGCTACCTGCTAATTCATTCCTTTCATGGAATTTAGTTACTGTCTGCGATAGAATCGCGAAAATCAGCTGCTAGCTACTGGAGTGGTTATAGTGACGTTTCCCTCAGCAAAACCAAAAGTCTCAGTCTGTAGGACAGTGGCTGAGGGGAACTAGGTCTTAAGATCATCATTTTCTTTACTCTTCTCCTCTTTCTTCTTACTAACACACACACACACACACACACACGACACAGGCTAGCCGCGCAATTACCAAGCTAACGCTGTAGCTTCACACGTGGGATCTCCCTACGTTCGTACAGAGCTAAAACAGGGACTAGCTACGAGATCGGCTAAGCGTGCCCGTTGCCTAGCAACCCCCCCGGCTTCTTCAGCCCTCTCCGCGCACGCAGCACCACTACCGCCCTCTTGGGGCTAAATAGTTTTGTGCAGCTCACAGGAGTAGCCATCTTTGGAGTTGTTTTGGTGTTTAGAACTACACTCCGACACCGCCCCCTCCTTTGTCACTCACTCTCTCTCTCACACACTCACACACACACAGACACAGACGTGTCCATGACACATGCTGCTTTGTTTTTGCTTTGTTTTTGCTTTGTTTTTGGTTGTGATATTATAAAAAGGTATATGAGTTTATTATTGAAGGATTAGCTACTGATAATTGTGAAGTTAATAAATCTTATTATACTTAATTAGCAGTTGCTTGTGATTATTTGTGTACTTGTTGTAATAATTGCTGGTCAATCAGGTCCGTTGCTTGGATTCACCCCTTCCTTTATTTCCTTTTTAAAGGATTACCACAGAAATGAGACTGTTCCACAGTTTGATTATTGGTCCCTGACTAGCAGGGTGGTGCCCCGTTTTGATTGTTTGTCGATTTGATAAAGTTATTAATAACCATATTCATAACTTTATTAATATTGATAAAACATAAACTTTGATAATTTGCCAATGATCAAATCTGTACCCTACGAGAATCCTACACCGACAATGTCCTCTAAAAACATGGGCTACGTGTCCCTTACAGAAACGCGTATTTTCTTAGTACATGTGATAGTCATAGGCAAGATGGACATACATTTTTCATACCACCATTGTAATATTAGGAGGATCTTTGTCTAACCATTTATGTAGTATTGTGAGGCGTGCAGCATACAAAGCAACTCTAAGAATGTACCTGTACCTACGATCACAATTGGCATCCAGTCCCAGTACAAAATGGTATGGATTTAGTGGAATATAAAACCTAAAAATGTTCTTAATCTCGTTTTGGACCGATAGCCAGAAACTTGAGATTTTTGGACATGACCACATTAGATGTCCATAAGTGCCACAGCTGTTTTTACATTTCACACATAATGATGAGCACATAGGGTCATATTTACATCGAATAGCAGGGGTAACATGCAGTCTGTGGATAATCTTATATTGAGTCTCATAGGATTTATTACAACATGTAATTTTCTTTGCATTCAACAAGATCCTTTTCCACACCCCCTCATCCAGTTGGGATCCAAAATCTTCACCCCAGGATGTTTTACTATTAATCGTAGGGTGTTATATAATATCAATATTTGTATTATAATTTTATTATATGTATTATATATAACAAATATTTGAGAGTAAATATAACTTAAAACTTTCTTATTTAAGGAAGAAGCCTTTAATATTATCTTTTCAAGCGGATTTGTATTCAAGCCACTCATATATGTTGGTATAGAATGGATATAGCTTCTAAGCTGTAAATAATGGAAAAATTGGGTTTGAAGAAGAATAGAGGTTAATACAAAATAAACCCTAGATTGATGTTTCATATTTGCCATTATGAAGTACCTCCCCCCACCGTTAGCGTAGCATTGCGTACCTGTAACCCAGCCAGCTACAAAAAACTGGTAAGCATCCAGACTTTTAAAAGCTTTGAGATCAGCACCAGTATATGAGGATACCCTGTTTACCACATAGTGGTACAGAATGTGTGGACTGAGGTCGGGCAGACGCCGCGATTTAATGAGGTCCGTGAAAGGAGGGAGGAGGAATTAAGGGCCGGTATCCAATTCTGCTATCTCCAACCTCTCCAAATACCGCTCTTTGTGAGCACCTACCAGATGCCCTACCTCGACCGATAACGGCATGACCACTTGTTGTTCAATGCCGTTCAAAGCCATAAATACAGTTTATTTAGTGTTATGTATTTCAAAATGATTGAAACTATGAAACGTTCCGCTCTTCTACTACAGGTCACTGCCGGTGATTTGCCGTCCATCATGGCGTCGTCACGTGGTCATGGTCACGTGTTTGCAAAGGGTCTATATGCTAGCGCCATATGCTACATGCTTGATTTATGTTACTCACCCTTGTAGTTGTGGATGTAACTTGATATGCCCCACTTCAAAGCTTTCTCCCGTTTCCTGATGGATGCAGGTGAAAGTGTGTCGACCATTCTGTGCACACTGTTGACATATACTAATAATAAAGCGATGAATAAATAAATTCTGTTACATAGCAGCCGTTGCAATGGACGTTCTAACGTAAAGCGAACGCACCCTCAATGGGATAGGGATCATTTGATTGGTCAACACTACACCTGGCATTCTACTGGTTGGGGAATTTTGAAAGGGTTGTAACCATTGACTGTAAATATTAACAGTATATGGTTGTAACCAAGGGGGTAAGCGAGCATCCGGAAAGCATACCTCCTATGGGGAGATTCTGAGGCTAACAAGCCATCACCTTCCGCTAGCATCCCATTGACTCCCATTCATTTTGGTTTCACTTTGACAGCGAATAACTTTACATTTGAAGCATTTAAAGACTATTTGTCCATTGTTTATTTCTAAAGAAACACAACAATGTATAAAAGGCTCCATTACCTTGTACCTCACGTTATGGCTCCGTAGCAGCCGTTTTTGTAAAAATAGGCAAACGATTGTGTCATAACCACATGACTTTCTGTTGTACAGTAGAGAAATTACCGTATAGTACAGGAGATGGGGACGTGGAGGCATACAGTCAAGGGAGAAGGCCATAGAGAGTCCAGGAAAGCATCGCAACAAAATATTTCAGCAACGTTTTGATGGATTGGAAATACTTTGGTCTTTGGCAAGTGAATTTATATGAAGTGACATTTATCCATGAACAGATTTCTCTTGGCACAGCTACCGGAAGACTTACAACTTTCAGACAGGTTGCTCACGTCACACCTACGTCTTCAAGCTCAGTTTGAGCCTGTGCAGCAGCTGCACAGTACGCTCAGCCATCACCGGAAAAGTGCTTTTAATTGACTTCACTGGTCTCCGTCGAAGTTTACATTACATTTCATTTAGCTGACGCTTTTATCCAAAGCGACATACAATTGCTATGTATATCAGAGGTTGTACGCCTCTGATAACCCTAGGGGTTAAGTGTCTTGCTCAGGGACACATTGGTTGATGTATCGCAGTGGGATTCGAACCCCGGTCTCCGGCACCAAAGGCATGTGTTATATCCACTGCGCCATCACCACCCCAGTCTGAAGTATGTCCATGTATTTCACTGTCTATGGTTGTAACACAAAACAATCCAAGAACGCAGGACAAATCCGAGAGGACATTTGCACGCGGGCAGAAGCAGCCTGAGTGCGAGGAGAAGGGCCAAAGCTGAGAGCAGGAAATCTGTCTAAGCAGTAAGTTTGAGCAGAAGCAGAGCAAATCCAGGCACGAGCAGTGGCTATTTGAGTGTAAGAGCAAGGTTTCGAGGGAAATTACAAAATTGGAATCTAAAATCGATGAGAAATGCTCTCAAATTTAAAGAATAAAACTCCATACATTAAAAAACAAGACTTTATAAGACCAAATCTTGCTGTCACGCTGTAAAAGAAATGTGATTTTTTTGTAGCCAGATAAAATATAATGAAACTTATTTTATTTTGATATTTGTGTAATTGATATTACTTAGGACAAGCATGTTGTGCTTCTTTTTATTTCTTAAGGTGTTAAGTGAAGAGTTTGTCAAGTTGAACAATACACTGTTGGCTGTAAGATCATAATTGTGCATGTACAGTATGTTCTGATGCACTCATGTAATTTCAGGCTGCACTTCATCATTTCCATCTAAATAAAAGATGAAATATGTCAAACTGTATGTTGTGACTGTTGTGGATGTTTTGGTGTTCAAACTTTGATAAGAAACAAATTTCTGATACTACATGTATCCTGGCTGCTCAACAGGTTTCAGTTTTGATTAATCATCCACATTGATAGTTATAATAAAGTTTCATTCTGATAACTAGAATGACTTTTGGAAAATTCTACTCCACCTATATAAATACAGTGAACAAAATTATAAACGCAACACTTTTGTTTTTGCCCCCATTATTCATGAGCTGAACTCAAAGATCTAAGACTCTGTTTACACAAAAGGCTTATTTCTTTCAAATATTGTTCACAAATACAGTCTAAATCTGTTTTAGTGAGCACTTCTCCTTTGCTGAGATAATCCATCCACCTCACAGGTGTGGCATTGAAGGAACTGTAGGTAGATGGGAATGGTTCAGGTGGAGGGAGGGTTTGGTGAGCAGACAGTCTCGATCAGAAGACGTCAGATGATATGGAGGGATTAATGAAAGCAGGGAGAAGGCAGGATTGATAAACACCAGTGGTATTTTATTTTATCATTAAAGTAGAATTTTTCTCATTGCATTATCGGTTTGCTGCAGAAAGGGATAACAAAGATATAATACAGTTAGTGTAAGTGGTCAATTAACACATACATTAAACAATTATACAAATGAACAAAGGAGATGTGACTTTACTACTCACAACTTCACCAGCTTTAACAGATAATTCAAACAAACACAAATGCACAGGCTTTAAGATAAAACAAACAATCTTTCCACATGGCTCATGGCACATGTCTGGCAAACAAAGGAATTCAGTCAGCAGTGCACATGTTAGCAAGGTGACAGTGAATCATGAAAAGGCATAGAATAAAAAAAACTATCAACATGATAGAGTGACTCACGTTAGTTCATAAAGACGCACACAGGATGCATTAGAGTGCAGGTTGAGAGTGCAAAGAATGAGCCAAAGCGTTAACAATCAATTTATAGGAAACAGGTGAGGTGGGCGTGGTCAGGTGGCAAGTGGCTAAAGTATTCTTGAAAGAGGGAAATGGAGTGGAAATGGAATGGAATGGCAGGAGTCTTTTCAGGCATATCAAGATGCTGATTAGACAGTGTGATTATTGCACAGGTGTGCCTTAGGCTGGCCACAATAAAAGGCCACTCTAAAATGTGCAGTTTTACCTTATTGAGGGGTTTCGTGGGGTTCCAGTCAAGTCACACATGTTGCAAGTTTTGAGTGAGCATGCAGTTGGCATGCTGACTGCAGGAATGTCCACCAGAGCTGTTGCCCGTGAATTGAATGTTCATTTCTCTACCATAAGCCGTCTCCGAAGGTGTTTCAGAGAATTTAGCAGTACATCCAACTGGCCTCACAACCGCAGACCACGTGTAACCACCCCAGCCCAGGACCTCAATATCCAGCATCTTCACCTCCAAGATCGTCTGAGACCAGCCACCCGGACAGCTGCTGCAACAATCTGTTTGCATAACCAAAGAATTTTTGCACAAACTGTCAGAAACCATCTCAGGGAAGCTCATCTGCATGCTCGTCATCCTCATCGGGGGTCTCAACCTGACTCGTAGTTCATCGTCGTAACCGACTTGAGTGGGCAAATACTCACATTCGATGGTGTCTGGCACTTTGGAGAGATGTTCTCTTCACGGAGGAATCCTGGTTTACACTGTACAGGGCAGATGGCAGACAGTGTGTATGACTTCATGTGGGTGAGAGGTTTGCTGTTGTGGATTGAGTGGCCCATGGTGGCGGTGAGGTTATGTTATGGGCAGGCGTATGTTATGGACAAGGAACAACAGGTGCATTTTATTGATGGCATTTTGAATGCAGAGATACCGTGACGAGATCCTGAGGCCCATTGTTGTGCCATTCATCCACGACCATCACCTCATGTTGCAGCGTGATAATGCACGGCCCCATGTTGCAAGGATCTGTACACAATTCCTGGAAGCTGAAAACATCCCAGTTCTTGCCAGCAGACTCACCGGACATGTCACCCATTGAGCAGGTTTGGGATGCTCTGGATCGGTGTATACGACAGTGTGTTCCAGGTCCTGACAATATTCAATTCAATTCAATTTTATTTATAGTATCAAATCATAACAAAAGTTATCTCGAGACACTTTACAGATAGAGTAGGTCTAGACCACACTCTATAATTTCCAAAACCCCAACAATTACAGTAATTCCATCAAGAGCAAGCATTAGCAGTGGCTATCGCGACAGTGGCAAGGAAAAACTCCCTTTTAGGAAGAAACCTCGGCAGACCCAGACTCTTGGTAGGCGGTGTCTGACGGGCCGGTTGGGGGTGTGATGAACAGTGGCGATAATAGTCACATTAAAGGTCACAGTGACTTCGAAGGTTATCGTGGAAGTTCATGTCATAGCAGGGCACATCGTGTCATACTGAGTAGTGCAGTCCCCTATACCGGATCCAGACTACTCTGTGCATAGGAACATCACAGCAGGGCATTGCGGGATGTAGCGTGGCGCTGCAGAGCATGGGTGGATGCGGCGGATGCAGCAGGACGCAGCAGGATGCGGCCGGGAATTGCAGAGAATCGCAGAGCATAGCTCTGCGAAGAAGAAACATAAGGACTCCGGGGAGTAAACTCCCCAGAGCTAGATTAGTAACAAGCAATTCTGGGACAGGATGCATACAAAAGTAACAAGTAGAGATGAGAGAGCAGCTCAGTGTGTCATAGGAAGGAAACAGCCTCCCTTGCAGTCTAGAATTGTAATAGCATAACTAAGAGAGGCAGGTTAAAGAGAGGTGCCTGGTCGGGCTAGAACTCTCCCCAACCGGATCGGGCTGTACTGGCCTGCCTCCCTCTACTCTTGCTATATTATTAATTATACAGTATATAAAACTGATGACTACGAGGAGAAGCAGGTGGGCCGGGTTAGGTGGATGCTGCAACTCCTCACTCCCTAACTATAAGCTTTGTCAAAGAGGAGGGTTTTCAGTTTACTCTTAAATGTGGCGACGGTGTCTGCCCCAGACTGGAAGCTGGTTCCACAGAAGCGGAGCCTGATAGCTGAAGGCCCTGGCCCCCAGTCTACTTCCAGAGACTCTAGGAACCACAAGTAGCCCCGCATTCCGGGAGCGCAGTGCCCTAGTGGGACAATAAGGTACTAAGAGCTCTTCTAGGTATGATGGTGCTTGACCATTTAGAGCTTTGTAAGTCAGGAGGAGGATTTTAAATTCGATCCTAGATTTCACAGGAAGCCAATGCAGAGAAGCTAATACAGGAGAAATATGATCTCTTCTCTTAGTTCTCGTCAGAACACGTGCTGCAGTATTCTGGATCAGCTGGAGAGTCTTAAGGGACTTATTTGGGCAACCTGATAATAAGGAATTGCAGTAATCTAGTCTAGAAGTAACGAATGCATGGACTAGTTTTTCAGCATCGTTTTGAGACAGGATATTCCTAATTTTGGCAATGTTACGAAGATGGAAAAAGGCTATTCTTGAGGTTTGTTTTAAGTGGGCGTTGAAGGATATATCCTGATCAAAAATAACTCCCAAATTTCTGACAGCAGTGCTGGAGGCCAGGGCAATACCATCCAGAGTAGCTATATCCTTCGAAAACGAAGTTCGGCGGTGCTTTGGTCCTATCACAATAACTTCCGTTTTGTCTGAGTTTAACATCAGGAAGTTGTGGGTCATCCAGGATTTTATATCCTCAATACACGTTTGAAGTCTTGCTAACTGACCACTTTCATCTGGCTTAATTGACAGATACGTAACAGTGATAGTTAATTGAGTGTTTCCTAATAATATGACCTAGAGGAAGCATATATAAGGAAAATAGAATTGGTCCAAGCACTGAGCCTTGAGGAACGCCATGGCTAACTTTGGCGTGCTTGGAGGGTTTATCGTTAATGTTAACAAATTGGGATCGCTCAGAGAAATAAGACTTAAACCAGCTTAGTGCAATTCCTTTAATTCTGACTAAGTGTTCTAATCTCTGTAACAGGATTGTATGGTCAATAGTGTCAAATGCAGCACTAAGATCTAGTAAAACAAGAATGGAGACAAGTCCTTTGTCTGCAGCTGTTAGAAGGCCGTTAGTAATTTTCACCAGTGCCGTCTCTGTGCTATGATTCTTTCTAAATCCTGATTGAAAATCATCAAATAAACTGTTGCTATGTAGAAAATCACATAACTGATTAGCAACCACCTTCTCAAGGATCTTGGATAGAAAGGGAAGGTTAGATATAGGTCTATAGTTTGATAAGACCTCAGGATCTAGGGTGGGTTTTTTCAGAAGAGGTTTTATCACAGCTATTTTAAATGGCTGCGGTACATAACCTGTTAATAAGGACATATTGATCATATCTAGTAGTGAAGTGTTTACCACGGGTAACGCTTCTTTGAGTAGCCTCGTTGGGATGGGGTCCAAGAGACAGGTAGATGGCTTAGCTGAGGATATCTTTAACATTAATTGTTGGAGGTCTATAGGATAAAAGCAGTCTAAGTATATGTCGGGACTAGTCGTTCGTTCTAGCGGTCCTGTATTTAAAGATGAACTGTTAGAAGTTAAGGGCAAAAGGTGATTCATTTTGTCTCTAATTGTTATAATTTTATCATTAAAGAAGCTCATGAAGTCATCACTACTCAGTGCTAGAGGAATAGATGGCTCAGTAGAGCTGTGACTGTCTGTCAGCCTGGCTACAGTGCTGAAAAGAAACCTTGGGTTGTTCTTATTTTCTTCTATTAGTGAAGAGTAATAGTCTGATCTGGCTTTTCTTAAGGCCTTCCTATAGGTTTTGAGACTTTCTTGCCAATCCAAACGGGATTCTTCCACTTTGGTGGAGCGCCACTTACTTTCGAGGTTTCACGAGATTTGTTTTAATTTGCGAGTTTGGGAGTTATACCAAGGAGCTGTTTTCCTTTGCTTTATCGTCTTCTTTTTGAGAGGAGCGACAGAGTCTAAGGTCGTCCGTAGGCAAGTCGTAGCACCGTCTACAAATGTATCAATTTGAGAGGGACTGAGGTTAACATAGAGGTCCTCTGTTATGTTAAGGCGTGACATAGAGTCAAATGCTGTTGTAATATCTTCCTTAAATTTCGCTATAGCACTGTCAGATAGGCATCTAGTGTAGAAGCTATTATCTAGTTTAGTAAGGTCAGGTAGCAAGAATTCAAAAGTAATAAAAAAATGATCTGATAATACCAAATTCTGCGGAAATATTATTAAATCCTCAATTTCAATACCATATGCCAGCACAAGGTCGAGGGTGTGGTTAAAACAGTGCGTCGCCTTGTGCACACTCTGACTGAAACCGATTGAATCCAGTAATGAGTTGAAAGCAGTAGTAAGGCTATGCTGTCAACGTCCACATGGATATTAAAATCACCTACAATAAGTACTTTGTCTGATTTAAGGACTACACATGATAAAAACTCTGAGAATTCAGATAAAAATTCAGAATACGGACCTGGAGCTCGGTAGACAACAACAAATATAATTGGCTGTTCTGATTTCCGTGTTGGATGTTGAAGATTAAGAACAAGGCTTTCAAAAGAGTTATAATTCAGTTTGGGTTTAGGGTTAATTAACAGGCTTGAATCAAATATGGCTGCAACTCCCCCTCCTCGGCCGGAGCCTCTAGGAATTTGAGTATTAATGTGACTGGGAGGAGTCGCTTCATTTAGACTAACATATTCTTCATGGCCCAGCCACGTTTCAGTACGACAGAATAGATCAATTTGATTATCACATATCAATTAATTTACTAGTACTGCTTTAGAAGACAGAGATCTGATATTTAGTAATCCACATCTAATTTTCCTATCCTTTTCTATCATTGCAGTGGTAGTTTTAATTCCAATTAGGTTGTTAAGTATTGCCCCTCTATTCACCACTTTGTGTGGTCTGTTGTTGATTATAATTGGAATAGTACTAGTACTACATGTTACTGGAATAGTACTAGTACTACACGTTACTGGAATAATACTAGTACTACATGTTATCCTGCAGAAAACATTATCAGAATCATCCACTTGTATAGTGCTATCAGGATCAATGCCTGGGGGACATGAATCTGTGATATTTTCAACATAATGTCAATACTTGCCTTTCAGTGTGGTCGTTATGTTGTCAGATAGCATCCTGGCTCTGTGTCGGTTTGGGTGGAGACCATCACGCTTCAGCAGGTTGGCCATCTCCCAGAACAAGTTGAAGTTGTCGACATAGGGAATGCTCAGGGAAGTGCAGAGTGGTTCCAGCCATGTGTGGAGCCAGAACAGTCTGGACCATCTCTCTCGTAGGTAGAGGCCCAGAGATGACAATCCGCTTACCTGTGCCCATCAGGGTGGAGAGGAGAGTGGTGAAGTCTTCCTGGAGTGCTATCGACCGTCTCTCTCTGATGTCGTTTGTGCCCACATGCACGATGATGTTGTCGACCTTGGCGTGGCGGGCGAGGATGCCGGGAAGTTTGTGCTGGATGTCACGGACCATGGCACCGGGGAAGCAGTAGACCTTGGAGGGACCGCTAGGTAAAGGGGGAATGTGGAGGTCCCTTACCATGGAGCTTCCGATGACCAGCGTGGAGGTTGATGAGTCCGAAGGGGGAGAGTCCGCCCTCAGTGGGCGCGTCGACTGTGTGGATGGACCAGGATGAGCTGCGTGGGGACGTGGCAGAGAAGGGAACTCCTCGTCGTTTGTCAGAATGCTGTAGCGGTTTTCTAGTTGTAGGGGTTGGGCTGGGGCTGAGCGTTGTCCTGACCGCCTGCTCTGGTGCTTGCTTATACGCCATGGCTCAGGCTGGTGTGGAGTGGAGCTGGTTGGCAGAGCTGGCTGGGTCCTCGGCAGAAGCCGAGGAGAGATAACAGGGTCAGAGGTTGTATTAGTGCGTGGTGGGGTGAGAGTATTGCAGGGCACAGTGGAATCAAGACATCCGACAGTGTATGTGTGAGGGGAACTTCCAATGATAATGGAGTCGAGGAACTGTTCACTTGCCTTGATCTGGTGGAGAGTCGATATTCTGGCTTCAAGTTCCACTATCTTCTGGCTGAACAGGAGGCACGAGTCACAGCCAGGTGAACAGCTGAGGGGGGGCATCGTGTAGCTTGCTAGTTTTAGCTAGTAGCAACGTTGATGGAGGCCTTCTCCTAAAACCGATCCCTTTTCACAAATCGAATTACAATGCAGGTGCTCCTGCTTGTATTAGCAAGCTGTGGATAGCGTTCCGCATGCTTACCAAAATATAGAATAGATTTCCAAGGAGGCAAAATCTCTGAGTGTGGGCGCTTTAACTCCCGCTAGCAGGCAGAACGCTAGCCCGCCGTTAGCACAACAAATACCTAGACGTTAGCTAACGGAGCGGAGGAAAGTTTTGCAAACAACGGAAAAACTGCGACCAGACAGGTCCGGTTAAAATACAGCTAAAACGGTGTAATTAGTGACTGTATTTCGTTGTGGAGGACTTAAAATCACAAGACGTTAAGCGTCTACCGTTTCTGTGTCTGCAACAAGAAACAGGAAGTCAGGCGGAAATATCTCACTCTCGCAACAAAATATCCAGCAACTTCTTTTTTTTTTTTACTGACTGGTTTTCGGACCCCCCCCCCGGACCCACCCAATACAGTAAAACTGCACATTTTAGAGTGGCCTTTTATTGTGGCCAGTCTAAGGCACACCTGTGCAATAATCCTGCTGTCTAATCAGCATCTTGATATGCCACACCTGTGAGGTGGATGGATTATCTAGGCAAAGGAGAAGTGCTCACTAACATAGATTTAGACTGATAGATTATAGATTATAGATTTGTGAACAATATTTGAAAGAAATAAACCTTTTGTGTACATAGATATAGTCTTAGATCTTTGAGTTCAGCTCATGAAAAATGGTAACCTGACTCCTCCAGATGGATCACTTCGCATTTGCTTGGCATATCCATCTGGGAACTTTCCGTTGGAGAACTTTGGGAAGGGGCGGAAATACTGGTTAGCTGATTGGATGAACCATCTGTTTATCACCTATGATGGTGATAGACGGGCCAAATCAACCAATCAGATCCACGAAGTGTATGAAAATACAACCACAAGCCCGCCCCTGCTGCTGCAGGCATAGCTCGTTAGCTCAGCATGCAAGCAACATGTCGGTAAAGGATATTTGCCGTTTGTGTAACGAGAATTTAGGAATAAAAGACACCATTTCAGGTTCCCGGACCGCTGTCTGAAAATACTGGTTAGCTGATTGGATAAACCATCTGTCTATCACCACCTAACCCGCCTCAAAACCAACGCTGATTGGCCCGGTCGTTTGGCTAACGGCTCCAAATTTTCTCTATCTCAAGATGCCAGACTGATCTGCGAGTGGAAAACTGGAGCTCGCGAGATCAGGACAGTCTCACAAGGCTAGAAAAATGGGGGCAAAAACAAAAGTGTTGCGTTTATTTATTTAGTTCAGTGTATATTTATTCAAGCAGCTGGAAGATAACATGAATCTGGGAGAATCCGTGGAAGAACATGACTTAATAATCCAGATGAACTGTAATACTTTCAACTGAAGCTTTTCCATCATCTTTTGACAAAACTTTTGTCACTATGTGTATACCCAACATTCACTTAAAAAAGTGGTATTTCGAGTGGATTTGAGACATTTTAAGGTGTTTCCATTCATTTTTGCACTGAATCGCACAAGATTCAAGCAAACATTTGCGAACAAATGTTTGCTAGACAAAATGGATCGCACCATCAGAGATAATAAGCGGGGGTTTCTGTCACTTTGGAATGTGGGATTTTGATGGATGACCTTTTGACCTGGGGGTCAAGAGGTCACGACCTGTCAGAAAGTGATTGATGCCTTCCAGGTGTGTGTGACTGGACTGTTCTGGAAGCTTCTAGAAGGAAGGCGTGCCCCCGGAAATGACGTGCGTTAAGTGATGCAATGAGGGCGTCACAGGAAGTAGAAATATCTTCATTTAAATGATCCAATGAGCGTTAGAGATGAAATATCCGGATGTGTTTGAAATGAGTCAGTGAGAGAAGAGGGGTGTAGCGTTAAATTTTGAGCATAAAAAGGGTTTCTTCCCCGTTTGAAACAGAGAAAGATAGGTTTTTCATTCTACACACAGCATGAATGTAAGTTTGAGTAACACTGATGCGTTTGAAATGAGCCAATGACCAAGAATTAAATCAAGTATCTTTACACTCTTTGGAGCAGAGAGCAGAACGTGTGTAAGGCAGGGTTGTAAAATAGGAATGTGTAAGGCTCCTCTTACAACAGGCCAAGTAAGTGATTGTAATAAGCGTGAATGGGCCTAAGCCCAAAGGTCAATGCATTTCTACCCACACTCACGCACACTCACGCACACTCACGCACACACACACACACTCACGCTCACACACACACACACAAACAGCCACACTTCATGTTGTCAGTACATGTTGATCGTATGTCTGTGCATGCTTAGCTCTAGTCCATATGTATGGCTGTCCTGCGTCCTCCGCTGCTCCGTACTCATCTGGCTGTGCCTTCTTCGTTCTGGCCCGGGGATCGGTGTTCACTCCCTTTTCCCAACATACCCCTTTTTCCCACGCCTCTTTTTTCCCATGCCCACAGCAACACTCTACCAGAAATTGCGTTTTCAATTCAAATAAGCGAACCAGTGAGAAGTAGTAAAAAAAAAAAAAAAAACATTTTCAACAGATCACACAAAACCACAAATGGCATTTGAACACATAACATTCATTGTGACTACTTTCTTTGAATTTTGAGTGATTTATTCAACTTAGTCACACTTATTTTTTGTTTACGGTCAAAATGACCGCCATAGAAAAAAAAAAGTATAATATTCATCCATACACACACTCCTACAACTTTCCTGTGCTTGTGTGCCATTATACACATGAAACACACGCACACAAACAGACACAGTTCATGTTGTCAGTACATGTTGTCATGTTGCCGCTGCATGTGAGCCACTAATGTTCGCACACATATGCATATGAATTTTAATTTGTGAATACATTTGTATCATTTAAATGTAACCACATTGACTTAAAAGATTGTTTGTGTTTAATGTGGTGAAAGATGCAAACAAAAATTAAAAAACAAAAAGTATGCTTTTGTATTTATACAAAATGCAACCTGAACCAAATATGTTTCTTTGTAAAACGCCAGCGTTAAAAGTAAATAGTTCTAACTTGAAGTTATATGACTTCACCGGATGCATTTATGTTTTAGAGACGTTGCGTTGTAATTCAGAATTAAAACAATGTCGCCAAAATGTAAGTCTTACAGGCAAGATATGGTATGTTCAACATGAATTTCAATTTGTGAATACAAAACTTATTTTGTATAATTTTAATGTAACTAGCACATTTGACAAAAAAAAAATGTGTTTAATGTGGTGAAAGATGTCAATTTAAAAAAGATCAGTACTTCCTTAAATATTTACGACCCTCATAAAACTGAATTCAAAGAAAACAAAAAAAAAAGTTGAATCTGTTAAGATTATGAAGGGGGCATACAAAGGCAAAGTTAGAGGGACGCAAGATAAACCGGCGGGTAAAGATTTACACCGGGTAGAACATGTTAAGGACAACATGCGGGAAGAAGGTCAACATGGCGGCGACTCAACAACAGGAACGGGGTGCATGGGTCTTGAAGCTATAAGTAAGCAGATTGGCGAGTTTAAATCGGAACTAAAGCAAGATCTAAAAATGTTTAAAGAAGAAATTGAACATGACACGAGAGAAGAATTCCACGAGTTCAAGCAAGATGTCAACCAACAGCTAGCGACATACATGCATGCTATAAAGGAGCAAAAACGAGAAACTCAGCAAGATGGAGACCCAGATCGATGACACGGATACGTGGAGTACTGAAGCTAACACCACTCTCCAACAAATGATGAAGGACCAACAGAAGCTGGAGGACAAATTGAATGACTTGGTCTCGAGAGCAGGGCAAAGATGGGTCAGTGATAGCGTTTGTTAAAAAACTGTTACGTACCGAACTGAGTGATAAGGTGGATTTGCAGATACAGCGCACCCACAAAGCCCTTGCACCGATACCTGGGTTTTTGTAAAATTAATTTCCAGCAATACAGTACTAAGGAGATGATTATCCAGAAAGCATGGCGACAGAAAATCACAATAGGATGTGGAGGGGTCAGAGAAAGCGCTTGGTAGGAAACATCTGATGGAGCGTCTTCACCATGGCAGAACGTGGGGTTGCACACAGGTGGAGACCTTGGAGTACACGTTGCAGGCGGAGCCAGAGTACCTCCAGAAATTTCCAGCGCAGAAACCGGGGAGGAGCATTGTTTCAATACAGACGGTAAATACTTGTCCCATAATATACTCTATTGTTAGCCAGACCCACATCAAGATCCTGGGTCTGGGAACTCACCATTGGCAGGGCTCAATCCGATGGGCGGGATAAACGGAAGTCTTTCAAATTTCCTCTGCACCAATAGGATAGCGCTACAACCAGGCAGAGCAGCGCTAGGTGATAGATTAAACTTTTGCCGTATGTGGTCGGCAAAACTCTGAACACATCTTCATTTTTTAAGAATGACTTCAGTGCTTAACTCCAAGTTAACAGGTAGCAGCTAATGGGTAGTTGATTTAAAAAACGTTTGGCTAAGTTGCTAAACGCATCTTGTTGTCATTTAAGGTCTCTGTTCATGTTGCACAGACATTTTAATTGCATTTTTTGTCTGTTAAGAGGCACAAAGGTATCTTATGCCCCCAAAACTGCTGTTTCAGCTAAGTGGAAGCTCTGGGCATTAGCTGCAGCAGCTCCGTGTTGCTACCACTGATTTGGCTCGTATTTATTTTTTTGCTGTCATCAGTACTCACATTGGTATAGCGATCAAGATTAGTGTAAAAATTGACTTTGAAAAACTGACCCTGGCTGCCGCTAGAGTGCGTCTAGATATCTAGGCTACTATATTGTATTTTATGTGCTGACTCACGGAGCAGTGAGAGGTCAGCTCTGTCTACGGGGGCACTGAAGTTCAGAGACTGTTAGTCAAAGTATATCATTCCCCTTCACTTAAAACTTTTTTATAGTTTTATTTTGTGTTTGTTATAATGCTTGTTCTAAGCACATTATTGTGCTCCAGTTATCTTTACTTATGGTTTCAATGTTTAGCCTGTGGGAACATAATGGTGTGAGATATTTTCAGCCCAGCTGTGATGCAGTCTAATGAAGTGAAGTTACTGTCCTTAAATGTGATTGGGTTGGGAAACCCAATTTAAAAGGTCTAAGGTAAAGGCCAAATTAAAAAAAGAGAACGTACATATATATATATTTTTTGTTGTTGCAAGAAACTCATCTTTCTCAGCAAGAGCATGACAAATTGAAACGGTTTGGTTTTAAAAATACCTATTATAATTAATTGGTGCAAAGTCACGGGAGAGGAATTGCTATTCTTATTGCAAATACACTTAAGTTCATAGTCATTAAGGAAATAAAAGAGAACGAGGGTAGATATATCAATATCGTTAAGGGAACGATTGAAGAGGATACAGTAACCTTAGTAAATGTTTATGCAACTCCTAATAGTAACAAACTATTTTTCAAATAACTAATGGATGTAACTGCACTGGAAGGGTGTCTGTTTATGTGTAGGTGATTTTAACATAGTATTGAATAGCTACCTGGATACAACTGGTCTAAAGAAAAATAGAATTGAGGTAGCTGATGTCTCTGACCATAGTGCACTATATCTAACAGTTCAACTAGAAGGTAGGATGCGGAATACGGGGTTAAATATAGGCTTATTAAATAACAAATCACCTGTATAATAAATTAAATCAGATATAAGAGAATATTTGAAGATTAATGACAACGGAGAGGTGGATCCATCTGGGACTCACTGAAGGCAGTGACTTGCGACAATTGATTGCCTTAACAACGTCAAATAAAACGGAGGGTCTTGGAATATTATAACCTTGTATTAGACCTATCTAATGTGGAGTAGCAACATAAAAATAACAGTGATCCACAACTTTTAGTGCAAATACAACAATTAAAGAATCAGATTAATGATCTATTAGAAAAAGATGTTGAGAAGAAAGCTTGTTTTTACAACCAGACATATTACTATACAGACCGCGCTAAATTACTTGCTTACGTAAACAAGAAGCGGATAGTACCATACATAAGATGCGGGACCCAGAAACAAATCAACTAAAATATCATGCCGTAGAAATAGAAGACATTTTCCTATACTACTACAAAAAACTATATACCAAAACCTCCAGTACTAAAGTAGAAGCAATGGAAAATTTTCTTAACGATCTGGATCTACCTCGTATTGGCAAGAAACAAAATGATTGTATCATTAGCAGATTTTTTCACTGGAAGAGATAAATAATGCAATAGCCAACTTAAAATCAAGTAAAACTCCAGGTAGTGATGGTTTTCCAGTGGTATAGAACCTTTAAAGAAGAGCTAGTTCCCGTCCTGCTGAAAGCAATTTATGGATTAAAGGAGAAGGTAAACTCCCGCCATCATGGAAAGAGGCACTTATTACAGTACTCCCAAAGGAGGGAATATTGGAGTAACTATAATTAGAACACTTTATCAACAACAAAGTCAATGGATCATTGTATCCATTTTTCACATTGAGAGAGGGCTAGACAAGGTTGTTGTCTCAGTCCCACACTATTTGTTTAATATTGAACCCTGGACCTCCTTATCTATACTGATGGAAATCCTAGAGGAGTTTAGTTATTATGCTGGTTATAAAATAAATATTACAAAGACACAACTTTGGTCATTCAACTATACTCCTTCAAAGGAAATAAGATGTAGATATGATGTAAAATGGGATATGGAATCAATAAAGTACTTACGGGTGCACATAGTTAAAACAAATTATATGAGGTAAACTATAATTTAATTAACCAAAATATTAAAAAAGATATTGAAAGATGGTCTACACACCCATTGGATTTTAGTAGTAAGATTAGCGGCATTAAGGAACATTTTGCCTAGATTGCTATATCTATTCAGGCCTTGCCAGTAGTGGTCATCAGTTCTTAGCCTGGGATGGAAAGAAGCCTAGAATAAAATATGCAACACTTCAGTGGCCAAACAATAAAGTAGGAATGGCGCCCCCCAATCTTAAAGCAGCTCAGTTCCTACTCTCTATTTTTTGGTGTAATGACAACTATTTTGCTAGATGGAAGGAAATCGTGACGCGACGTTGAAGGTTATCCGATACAGTCAGTGTTAGGAGAAAAAAAGTTCTGGTTTAACTTTGCGAGGCAGCTAAAACTAAGGAAAGACCAGCGAGTGCTTAGATGGATAGCCTTTGACACCCTGTTTAAGCCAGGAGTTATTCAAGGATTGGTCAGTAAAAGGTATTAAGGCAGTGTGTACGATAATAGACAACAAGGAATGACAGACTTTCCAAACATTAAAAGAAAAATGTTTCCCCTTCACAATCGGGATTTATTTAGGTATATACAATTTAGAGATTACTACAACAAAGAATTGAAAATGGAGAACTCACAAGAATGTAATCCAGTTATAAGATAAATGATAAATGCTTATAGACCAAATAGTAACCTGCGTTAAAATCATTTCTATGTTGTATGAAAGAATTATCGAATGTAGGAGCAACTCAACATTATATTTGAAATCAACGCTGATAAAAGGAACTAATAATGGAAAATCCATCAGATGTATGGTACAATATGTGTTAAACCCAACATACTTCCGCAAGTTCACAACAATTGAGTGTGTTTAACTGGAAGAATTTGGCGCGTTTCTTTATTACACCTAAGATTAGCAGTAAAACATCATCACACACAAACGTTTTTGGAGTTCTGAAAATAAAGGTCATTTTGGGAGGATGTACATTTAGTTTTGAGTAATGTACTTGGCTATAAGATTCCTTTCTTATGTACTGTCTTGTAATTGGGCCATATTTCACTTGTAACAGTACAGAGGGACAGAAACTGGTATAAACCCAATTGTCCTAAACAGCAACAATAGTTTGAGGTCATACATGAAATAAGGGAAATGGAAAGGTTGAACTAGGTCTGAGAAAAGGTGCCAAAAGATTGCATAAGTGGACATTTTACTTAAATAAAGCATAAACATTGCAGCTTGGACTCATTAGTGGATAAAGCAGTGACTTGAAATGTATACATTTTATTTCTATTTTTGTATCACCGCCTTTCCTCACAAGACTTGTTTCTCCCCTTTTTTACGATTTATTTTATTTTTATGTTATGTTTATGGTGTTGTTTTTCCATATATCACTCACAAATTGAGGCGATTGTTCAGTTGTTACAATGTACTGAAAATTCAATAAAAACTTCACCAGATGCATTTATGTTTTAGCGATAGTGCGTCGTAATTTCCCAATACAGAATTAACACATCGCCAAAATGTAAGTCTCACAGACAAGATATGGTATGATCAACATGAATATGAATTCATGAATACAAAAATTATTTTGTATAATTTTAATATAACTAACATTCCTAAAAGATTGGATGTGTTTAATGTGGTGAAAGATGTCGCTTTAAAAAGAGTAGTAGTAGTAGTAGTAGTAAGTAGTTTAGCTAATTATAATAAATATACAAACATTAAACATTTTTAAACCTTATGTGATCAGTGTTAATAACAAATGTAAGATGAGATTCAACGTTGCCCCAAAATTTCTTTCTTTGTAAAACGTCAACGTTAAAAGTAAGTAGTACTACTTTTGCATTTTACTCTGGTCTTATGCTACCTGCATTTCAACCTGAGCTCAGAGCTTCCACTATGGATTTTACTTATTATTTACAAACATTACCAGTGTTAAAAAAACAAAGTGCTTGTGACATTTTTGTATTAATACAGCTTTTAAAATGATATTGTATTCTCCTTGACGCATTACCCAATATGTATAAAAATGTAAGATGAGATTCAACTTTGCACCCTGCCCTGTTTTGTTTTTGTGTAAAACACCAACGTTAAAAGTAAGTAGTACTATCTTGAAGTATTTAATAATAAGTATAAGTAAGTAACCCTGGTCTCATGTTATCTGCATTTCAACCTGAGTGCTAGATTATTTTAATTGTCTTTTTTCTATCTACAACATCTATCAATGTTGGAAGATCTCTCTTGAGTAGACTAGTTTCTACCTTTAACAGAGCAAGGGCCTCTAGCTTGCAGTTGTGAGCTAAGGTCAAACTCTGCTCTGCACCGCTTACACACACACACACACACACACACACACACACACACACCAACCACACTCATTTATATGTTTTATGAGGACCAACTTTATAACCATCACTTGTGGGGGGGCCACCCTTTCTAAAGGTGCTAGACGTATGAAAAAAATCAAGTATACTCAGCATAGCTTTGTTAGCTTATACCTTCAAACATCTGAATTGATAAAGTAATGACTTCCCCATCCTATATGGGGACTTGTAAAAACTGAGTTAACATGGTTGGTTGGTTGGACCTCATTTGCATGGTATTTACATAATTCACACAAATTCCATCGTGATTAGTGGGGACTTTGCAACAAATAAATTAAATAAAGGTTTAATTTACAGATTTAATCCATGTAGAATGAAAATATGCATAAACAGTACTTTAATAACAAAATTTGTAAATTCATCTTAGCTTAGTCGTTTATAGATAGCGTATACGTGGAGCATGAAGCTTGAAAAACCATCACACATCTTAACATAGCAAAACATATGATTTATTGATATACAGTTGAAACCAGATATTTACATACACTACAGAACCTTATCAGTAAACTTTTATTTCTTTACTGTCATACATGAAATCCGAGTAAACTTTTTCTGTTTTAGATCTCCATTTGAGTTAATTGGTGGCACGCCTGTGGATGCATATAAAGGCACACCTCAAACACAGAGCCTCTTTCTTTGACATCATGGGAAAATCAAGAGAAATCAAATCAGGAAAATAATTGTGGAGCTCTACAAGTGTGGCTCATCCTTAGGTACAATTTCCAGATGCCTGAAGGTCCCACGTTCATCTGTTCAGACAATAATACACAAGTATAAAAAACATGGGAATGTACAACCATCATACCACTCCGGAAGGAGACGAGATACGAAATCCTAGAGAGGAACGTTTTTGGTGTGAATCAATCCCAGGACAACAGCAAAAAACCTTGCGAAGATGCTAGCTGAAACTGGTAAGACAGTGTCCACAGTAAAACAAGTCCTGTACCACCATGAGATAAAAGGTTACTCTGGGAGAAGAAAGCCATTACTTCAAAACCACCATAAAAAAGCCATACATGTGGACAAAAATCTCAATTTCTGGAGACATGTCCTGTGGTCTGACGAAACAAAGATTGAACTGTTCGGCCATAATGATAAACGGTATATTTGGAAGAAAAAGGGCGAAGCTTTGAAGCCTCAGAACACCATCCCAACTGTGAAGTATGTGGGTGCTTTGCTGCAGAAGGGACTGGTGCACTTCACAAAATAGATGGCCTCATGAGAAAAGAAAATGTTGTGGATATAATGAAGCAACATCTGAAGATATCGGCCAGGAAGTTAAAGTTGAAGGCAAATGGGTCTTCCAAGTGGACACTGACCCCAAGCATACCTCCAAATTAGTTACAAAGTGGCTTAAAGACAAGGTATTGGAGTAGCCATCACAAAGCCCTGATCTCAATCCCATAGAACATTTGTGGGCGGCACTGTAAAGGCGTAGGGCGGGAGCAAGAAGGCCTACAAACCTGACCCAGTTACACCAGTTCTGTCAAGAGGAGGGGCCAAAATTCCATCAAACTATTGTAGAAAGCTTGTGGAAGGACACCCAAAACGTTTGGCCCAAGTGAAACAGGCAATCCAACCAAATACTAAGAAAGTGTTCCGGCATTGGAGGTGTCGATGATGATGATGAAAAGAAATTTAGGAGAGCCGGTCCGTCAGTGGTGCAAATAAATACGGGGTGTTAGGGCGGCGTTCCGGGGACGGATGACACCACTCCAGATCCTCTGGGAAGAAAAAAATCACACATTACAATCACAGTCGCAAAAAAAAAAAGCATTTTAACTATTTTGGCAAATAATTAGCACATAAAAATTAGACCCACCATTTTGCTGCTCTTTTTGCGTCTCACGATTTTAGGTCTATAGAGGGTCCGTGGCAGGGCCAGAGACTGTTGGTCAGCATCCCCAAATATCAATCTTTTTTCTCATGTTTTCATAAGAACTCCTTATTTTGTCTCTTCTGATGACATAGTCAATGGTATCAAACTGTTTCTTCAAAATCTCCCAGTCACACCATTGTATAAAGAAGACGTTTTTAAACCATTTGTTGTATTCCCTCGTTAGAAACAGGGTATGGTTTTAACTTCCATTCTTCGGACCACGGGCTGCAACTAACTTCTTTTCGCTGCATAACGCTTAAGGAAAATAAAATCCTCTGTAGGTCTAGTGAAACGGTCTGCTTCCCACACGATAGACACTGGCGCGCAATGCTACTGTCTCATTGACACACATACACTAGCTCAGGTAAGCCAGGATTGTCATGGTCTGGGCAGACAACCTCACCAAAAGGCTCCAGTCTTTCACAGAGATTGTACAGGCTGTTTTTGGCTTTGCTAGATAGTTCGACGCAACACTAGTGTAAACAGCTAATGTCACGTATCCTGCACTGTATCGAATTGAATATCTGTATCCATTGACACCGACATATTCTAGATCAGATGTACACGATTCAGTCATGCTTGTAGGAAAGATCTCTGGACGGAATCGCTTCTTTCTGGGAGCCTGGCTCAAACCGCCTGTTGTTCCAGTATTAGCATCGCCGTCGTCTGATGCCTCTTTTCGAGGGGCCTGTTGCAAGCCAAATAGTGTTCCAGTCTCTCCACCTCCCCATAACTCTTTTCGGGCTTAGTGTACAGAGCAAATGTAGTGGGTCCTACTCTAGCTGTCTCACCTTCTTCAACATCAGATGATCCTGATTGTTGTCCAAATGTGTGGATAGACATGGCTGAAAAACGATTCCTCTTGTTTTCACCAAAAGAATTAAAAAAGAAAATCCACAGCTGGTTTTGTTGAAGGGTGAGAAAAAAACGAGCTAGTTAAAAACTGCAGGTAAAAAGTGAGCAGCCAGCATGAAACCAAGACTTTTAAATCCTACAAGCCACGCCCTGCATGACGATTTAACACCCACAACAATAGCCCTCACATTTACAAGCTAACCATTGGTCTATCAGGCGTTTTTAACACCTTTACAAATGTAAATACATCATCACGTCAGGAGAGGTAACCCCACCCTACGCAGTATGGCCGCGACGTCATCACGACTGCGAGATGCGCTCCCAGATTCGGCCGCTAGAGGCACAGCTGCGTGATGCGCACACATCTTTGATTTCTCACTGGTTCGCTTATTTGAATTGAAAACGCTATTTCTGGTATAGAGTGTTGGAGCATGGGAAAAAGGGGTGTGTTGGGAAAAGGGGAGTGAACACCGGGTCAGAACGAAGCAGGCCACGAGGTTCAGACACCGAGCCTAGCTATGTGCATCTCCAACCTTTGGGCTAAGTCATTTCTCCCAACCTTACACAGCGATGCATGTACGGTTTCCACGTATATGAACGTGTCATGATTTACATGCTCTGTGGATGCTTTTACAAGGTCACTGACACTCGTGACACATTCAGACTTGCTGCTTGGGAGATGCAGGGTCCATATGAATCGTGTCATGGTGTCAGCCGTCGAGGTCCCCGGTGGTGGGGACACATTCTCCTGACATCAGCTGCATTTCCTTGGATAGCGTTAGATATTCAGCAAGGTAAAGGGAATTGCTGACTGATCGTTTGGCCACCCGTCACGGGTGCCGCTAGGGATCCTTTCCACCAGGTCATTACGGTGTATGCGCTTCAGCAGGATGATCAAGACTGCATGGGCTTTATCGTAGTAGCGCCGGGCGCATTGCATCTGCTACCTGGGTTCTATATGAGTCAGACGATCCATAATGGCTCGAGCAATGGGGCTTCGACCAAACACTTGTATGTCGCCGCAGGAAATACTCTGAGTCCCACAAAATCCTCAGTGCCGAGATCGTCCAAGATGGCAGTATCTCTCCGGACATTCGGTGCTGCGGACGAGCCACAGAAGACGCTTGTGGTTGTCCTCCCAGGTTTCCATAAACGCCTTACAAACACCATTGTCTCTTCTTCCTGTAATGGCTCCATCGGGTCTTCTAGCCCTGTCCCGAAAGTGCCTCTCTATAGCCTGGATGTACTCCAACTCTTCACCTGATATCATCTCGGTGCAACAGAACATCGGCCACGAAGTTCACTGGCCATGTTACTGGCCTCATAGCTATGGCTCTATGAGTCTTTTTCGGTAAGACTTCCATGGTGTAAGATACTCGTGTGAGGCCACATTCAAGATTGTTAGACGGTGGATGCTTGTTTGGACATGTGTGTCTTCTTTATAAAGTAAAACGGGAAACCCTCTCCCTCTCTCTCTCTCTCTCTCTCTCTCTCTCTCTCTGGTTCCTTACACGCTCTCTGCCTACTGCTCCAAATAGTGTAAAGATATCGGATTTTAATTTTACTCAGTCCGGCTACTCAAACGTGATCTGTGGCATGTTCTGTCGCTGTCTGCTTCAGTCTTTATACCATTGTAAGGGGTGTGGTTAGGAAAAATTTTGAACGGGCGAGTTTGGAACTTCTGGAAGGGCAAGCAGTGTGGTATGGTGCTTCTAAGGTAAAAAAAAAAACACTGTTGTTTTCTTTGAATTCAGTTTTATGAGGGTCGAATAATTTAAGGAAGTACTGATCTTTTAAATTGACATCTTTCAATCATTACTAAACAACACATTTTTTTTTTTGTCAAATGTGCTAGTTATACATTAAAATCAGGCAAAACAGTATTCACAAATTGAAATTCATGTTGAACATACCATATCTTGTCTGTAAGACTTACATTTGGCTTGTGACATTGTTTTAATTTGAATTACAACTAACGCCTCTAAAAACATAA